>NC_091474.1:211828126-212128126 GCF_036971445.1 Narcine bancroftii
AGAGCGACAGAGAGAGAGAGCGACAGAGAGAGAGAGCGACAGAGAGAGAGAGCGACAGAGAGAGAGAGCGACAGAGAAAGAGAGCGACAGAGAGAGAGAGCGACAGAGAGAGAGCGACAGAGAGAGAGCGACAGAGAGAGAGCGACAGAGAGAGAGAGCGACAGAGAGAGCGACAGAGAGAGAGAGAGCGACAGAGAGAGAGAGAGCGACAGAGAGAGAGAGAGCGACAGAGAGAGAGAGAGCGACAGAGAGTGAGAGAGCGACAGAGAGAGAGAGCGACAGAGAGAGAGAGAGCGACAGAGAGAGAGAGAGCGACAGAGAGAGAGAGAGCGACAGAGAGAGAGAGAGCGACAGAAGAGAGAAAACAGGACAAGCTGGCAACCTTATGGAAAACCCCATTTGGAATACAGGTTGTGAGTTCTTAATTCAGCCTGATCAAACCCCTTGTGGTTCAAGCAAAAGGAGAGGACTGCCTGTCTAATGTTTCACTTGGAATAAGGGAAACAAAAAGGAACTCTGTGGTGACCTGAAAGAAAGAGATTATCATCTGGAAAACACCGATGGGGCAAGTTTCTTTGGCAAGACACTGAAGTGGCTGAATAAAAAGGAATCAGTTGTGGAAGTCCTGGAACAACAAATCTCTCTCTGAAAACCAATAATAACCTTCCTGAGTGGTAACCTTTTACCTTTCAAGCACCAAAGCCTGGCGAACTTTATAAATGTTGAATTCTATGCACAGTATAACAATTGCCTGTAACCAGTTAACTTGGAAGAACGAGAAGTGAGATTTGACTGTGAACCAAAAAACCTTTCTGAACTTACACACACATTACATACACGTGTGCGTAGAATTAGAAAGGGGTTAAGTTAGGTTAGTTAAGTCAATCGTGATAAGTTAAAGTTGTGATTTTGTTTTCATGTTTAAGGATAATTAAAAGCAACTTTTGTTTAAGTAACCATTTGTCTCGGTGAATATCTATTGCTGATGGAGCTTGGGGTCCTCTGGGATCGTAACAAAATTGTACTCAGGAAAAGATACATATACAAAGAGAGAAATTATTCACAAAGAAATATAAACAAACTGACAGCGCAATCCAGAAATAAAATATTTAATAATAAATGTGCAAAGTAAGAGTCCTTAAATAAGTCTCTGATTGAGTTTATTATTAATGAATCTGATGGTGGAGGGGTAGCAACTGTTTCTGAATCTGGTGATACAAGTTTTGTGGCTCATGTACCTTTTTCCTTATGGCAGCAATGAGAACGGAGCATGTCCTGGGTGATGAGGATTGCTGCATGGCTAGGCACAATTCCAATGCTTTGCACAAATTTTCCGATGACACCACGATTGTCAGCAGAATCACAAACTAAAATGAGGAATCTTACAGGGAAATAGTTCAGCTCGTTGAGTGGTGTCACACCAATTACCTTGCACCCAAGGAGATGATTTTGGACTCTGGAGGCAGTCAGGAGAACATGAACATGAGTCTTCATCTCGTCATCGAGTACTCAGTAGTGGAGAGGGTCAAGAACTTCAAATTCCTGGGTTTCAACATCTCCAAGGATCTGTCAATGCAATCATGAAGATGGCTTGCCAGTGGCTATACTTTTTAGGAGATTCAGTAGGTCACCTAAGACTCTCAAAAACTTCTACAGGTGTACTATGTCACAGACTGAATCCTGAATATGTTTTGTTATGGGCCCAGAGGATCCTAAAGCCCAGCAGAAATAGAAATTCATCAAGACAAATGATTACTTAAACAAAAGTTGCTTTTAATTATCTTTAAACATGAAAACAGGATCAAACTCTCACTTATTACTATTAACTTAATGTAAAAACCCCCTTCTAATTCTAAGCGCACGTGTATGTAATGTGTGTGCAAGTTCAGTAAAGTTCTTTGATTCGCAGTCCAATCATAACTTTTCATTCCTCCAAGTTCACTGGTTGCAGGCAATTCTTATATTATGCACAGAATTTAACATTTATGAATCTTCACCAGGCTTTGGAGCTTGAAAGGTAAATGGTTACAGCTCAGGAAGGTGCTTGTCAGTTTTCAGATAGAGATTTGTTGCTCGTTGGGCACACACAAATTAATTCCTTCCGATCAGCCACTTCAGTGTCTTGCCAAAGAAACTTGCCCCAAGAGGATTTTCCAGATGACAGCCTCTTTCTTTCAGGTCACCACAGAGTTCCTTTTTTGTTTCCCTTATTTCAATTGAAACATTATACAGCCAGCCACCTCCTCTTGTATGACCACAAGGGCTTCAACCAGGCTGAACTAAGAACTCACAACCCTCTTCAAAATGAGGCGTTTCCATAAACTTGCCAGCTTGTCATGTTCCAGTTCCAGCTGCTGCTGAACTGTAGAACTGAATTTTTTCTCTCTCTCTCTGAGAAAAGCCTATTTTTCTCTCTCTGCTTGACAAACCACATGACCTTCTTAGAACAGCAAATTGCATTCAGACAGACTGCGGCACCTGAATGTCATCGGTTGGTAATGAAAAGGTACAATTTCAGCTTTGGTTTCATTCTAGCCATTTGGGCACTCTAATTCCAATTTTCATGGTTCATTGTGATCACAGTACACAAACACACTTCAGAATATGCAGGAGACAGTTCTTACCTTTGATTTGGGTCTGTTTTCACCATTGGAGAATATTCCTTCAATGGTTTCAGGTGCCATAAAATTTAATGTGCCCACCTGAAAGGTAAATAACATTAGTGATCAGAAATTGGTTTACTAATTAGGCTTAAAATCCAGTGATCAAAATGTGTTCTTTTCCTGTGAAATTTCTTTCAACTATTATTAGTTTTAAATAATGCATATTTAATCAACATGTTCATCTTCTTTTTCAAAATAAGCTTGATCAAAATGTTTTTTTTTGCTTAAAGCAGACGAAAGTGAGACAAAAATCACGTTTAAATTTAGTGATAAATGGAAAAAAAAATCGAAGCCAAAATTGTACTAATATGCCTCCACATGAAATCAGTTTTATAAAAAACATCAGCACTTTCCTTCCAACTAAATTGGAGTGCCTCATTAATTGGATTTTTTTAAAATTATTTAATGGTGAGCACAGTCCTGCACATCTACATAACCTTCAGGAGATAGAAACACGTTCTCAAGTGAAAGCTTGCCAGTGGATTCACTAGTTGCTCAACAACCAAGTAAACTTTACAGTTTCTTGTGCTCTTCAACAGTTAGCCAGGGAATTTTTTTTATGCCTGAAGTGTTTTTTTTGATCCCAAAGGAAATAAAATGGTTTGGCAAATATTATTTGGAAAACCTACATAGAAGTTTCATGCCTGAGTAACATCATTTTTGGAAAACATGTAAATGATATTGAGAGAAGAAAAAAAAGAACATGGTAGATCTGCTAATGCATAAAATCTAAAGATAGTCCATTATCAACAGATTAATAATTCACCTTGATTTAAATTTCTATTGCACCCCAATCATCTCAGATTTGCTTCTCGTGCTTTTCCTTAAACTTTGCACATTAGTCAGACACATAGCTAGGAAACAAACAAGTACCTATTTTTTCCAATAATCCTACCCAAACCACATTTTATTCTAATCTCCTTCCAATTAATTCTATCAAAACCCCTCCCATCGAGATTCTACCACCCACCTATAGCAGGGGCAATTTAAAGTAGTGAATTAACCTACCAGCCCATGTAATTTTTTGACAGAGGGGAGAAAATTGGAACATCATGCCACTGTGTCACTATAAAAATTGTGTAATTCTTGCAGGCAGCACTGAAGCCCCAGTCACTACATTTTACAGGCAAATAAATTATATTTCTTTCCCCACCTGCTACTTTGTTTACTGAGTATTTCTGGCTTTTTCTTAAAATTTTATTTATTAAATCATGATAAATATATTGAAACATGCAATTAATGAATAAAAGTTACAATTTTAAAAAATACATACATTTTAAAACCCCCTACGACCCCCCAGTCCCCTTCCCTAACCCACCCACCTCTAACCTTCCCCATTATTTCTGTTTTCTACCATCCATTGAATTTTTCTTTTGAAAAATTCCTAAATGTTATTTTGCTTTTGAAAAATTCCTAAATGTTATTTTCATTTTATTATTTCAATTGCAGACCACCTTTCTAGGCAATAGAGCTTCATGCATCAATCTGCTGAATACAGCATCAATTCAAGTTGCCATAGCAATCCCTTGAACAGCTAATTGTTAACAGGAGTTTCAGCTTTCTTCTTCAAGCTTTTCATTAGCTTATTGAGCCATAGTTTCCAAGTGATCAACTGCCATGATTATTGGAAAAATAAATGAGTTTTTAAATTCAACTCTCAAGACTTCCACAGCCTTTTCAAAATTGTTGCCACCTGCAATGGGAATAAACCAAATAAATGGACACCAAACATTATTCTCATTTTTCTTCCAGAAGAGAAAATGTTTCACTGTTTGGATGGGATTTAACTTTAAGTTCGTTACACAATGCTACATTAAAGTCAAAAGACAAGATTAGTTGGTAAAAAATTAATCCTCAAGCTCAGGCTAAGTGCAAGTCAATAAATTGTCACAGTTGTGTCCTCAGGAAACTGAGGAGCAGAATAGTTAGCAGATTTTTGAAATGGTGCAAAAGTAACAAGGTTTTTTTGTTATGGGAGATTTCAGCTTCTCAAATATTGACTGGCACCTCCTTACTGTAAGTGGGATAGATGCCACACTGGATCTAGTACTGGGTAATGAACCTGGTCAGGTGTTAAACCTCTTAGAAGGAGAGATTTCAGTGACAGGGACCACAACTCCCTGACCTTCAGCATAGCTGTGAACGAGGAGAATTAGTGAAATTAAATTTTAATTAATGAAGGTTTAATTATGATGGTATGAGGCAGGAACTGGGGAGAGCAAATTGGGAACAGATATTCTCTGGGAAAAATACAGAAGCAATGTGGACTGTGTCCTAGATAGGTTTGTCCCAGTGACACAGGGGGAAAAAAATGGAAGGAAAAGGGAATCGTGGTTGACAAAACAGGTGAGTTAGCTAGTTAAGAGAAGAAGGAAACAAAAAAACAGGAAGGGCTCATGAGAATTGTCTGGTAGCCAGAAAGGAACAAAAACGAACTTAGGAGTCACATGATGCGGAGGAGTTGAACGGACAGACCCCACAAGAGTTCCTCCACACAATCCTGAAAATCAACTAAAAAAAATGCTGAAGAGGGAAAACAAAGCCCAAACATTATTACATCATGGGCAAGATGAACAGAACAGCCCTCTTGGAAACAGAAGAGGGCAATGGGCGAAGACAAACACTGTCAAAGGTGCCGCACAGGAGAGATGGGATGCAGGAAGAGCACAACATGATTGCAGAGGACCTGGGGCCGGCAAGTGGCATACTAGTGCCGACAATTGGCGACGTGATGGATGTCATACAATCACTGGCTAATAAAATTGAGACTCTAGACAAGAGGGTACAAAAGGAGTGGGCGAAGTGACAGAATGCAAGGATTGTGGGGCTAAGGGAAGGGACAGCAATTGGTGGGTTTTTTTTTTCCCTCGAGAAATGGATCCCGAAGATCCTGGTACTGATAAGACTGCACAAATACCAAGAGAGGGAGATGATACTCCGCATAGCCAGGGAGCATGATGGGCCATTGTTAGAAGGGGTGAGGATCAGATTTTTCCCCGATTTGAGTGCAGCATGGGTCAGGAAGAGGAAAGAATTTGATGCCATTAAAAGAAACCTACCTACAAAAAAAAAATTGGATATGCCCATTTGTACCCAGCAACATTACAAATCGACATGCCAGGGGGAGAAAGAAAATATTTAAAAGATCATCATGAGGCAATGGAGCTAGCACGGAAAATGAAAGGAAGACCCGAGGGGGAGATGGAAGAGCAAGGAAAATAGACTAAGAACATAAGGGATAAGGAAAATAATGAAATATCCTTTTTGTATAATGCAAAGATGGTTAGCCAAGCAATATACCGCACAAGGGATATAACAATAAGAAACAAGGACAGTCGATGTAAATAATGTAAATATATCCAATAAGGAGTGGGAAAGAAAATAGAATAGAAGGGTAAAAGCTTCAATGAGAGCAGGAGGTGGACCCGGCTTGAAGGGGAACAATGGTACCGATGAGTTAGCTATGGCGCCAAAATTTAGTATATACGTGTGTGTGTGTGTGTGTGTGTGTGTGTGTGTGTGTGTGTGTGTGTGTGAGTGAGTGAGTGAGTGAGTGAGTGAGTGAGTGAGTGAGTGAGTGAGTGAGTGAGTGAGTGAGTGAGTGAGTGAGTGAGTGAGTGAGTGAGTGAGTGAGTGAGTGAGTGAGTGAGTGAGTGAGTGAGTGAGTGAGTGAGTGAGTGAGTGAGTGAGTGAGTGAGTGAGTGAGTGAGTGAGTGAGTGAGTGAGTGAGTGAGTGAGTGAGTGAGAGAGAGAAGAGGGGATTTTTTAAATAATTTTTCTTCCTTATGTTTTTGTTCCAGCGGAACACCCAGTGCAAAGGAAGGAAATACTAGAATTGAGGCATGCAAATGGCTGGAGAAGAACATATATAGGTTTCCAGAGAAAGGTAAGCACAAATACAAGTATCAATGTATAAGACATTAAAATTCGTGAGTATTAATATAAATGGATTGAACGGACCTATAAAAGAAAGCGAGCTTTGGCAAATCTCAAAAAATTATGGAGAGATATAGCATTCATACAGAAACACTTTACAAAGTATGAATATACCAAACTAAAAAGAGATTGAGTGGACAAGTAATCCCGTCTTTGTATAACTCCAAGGCAGGGGGAGTAGCCATTTTAATAAATAAAAATCTTCCAGTGGTAATGAAGGAGGTAGTAACAGATCTGAATGGATGATATAGCATACTGTCAGATCTACTCAGAGGCTTGGTCACTTATTAACCTTTATGCACTAAACATAAACGATGAGCTATTTATACAAAGAGTCTTTCTTAAAATAGCTGAAGGACAAAACAATGTTTTAATTGGAGGAGATTTCAATTTTTGTTTAGATGCTATATTGGATAAATCCATCCAGACAATGATAAAAAGTAAGGCATCAAAAGTAACATTAGCATATATGAAGGATCTAAACCTAATAGATGCCTAGAGATGTTTACACCCCCAAGCTAGACACTACTCCTTTTATACAAAACCCCATGATTCTTTCACCAGATTTGACTATTTCCTAATGTCGGCACAGAGGAATGCAGGATGGTTGAATCGGAGTATTTAGCCAGATTATTATCAGACCATTCACCTTTAGCATTGATGATAATGATGCCAGAAAAACAGGCACCAATGTATAGGTGGTGACTAAATTCCATCCTGTTGAAAAGAGAACACTTCTGTACGTCTATAAGGTAACAAATTTAACGTATTTTGTGAAACTAACTGCCCATCTACTAACAGTTTCCTGATATGGGGCACACTAAAAGCCTTCCTGAGGGGGGCATACACTAAAAATGTCAAGAAAAAACATATGGCGGAAATTAATAATCTGGATAAAGAAATTACAGCACTAGAGAAGGAATATCCAAAATCTGGCTCAATGGATAAATACAACATTTTAATAAATAAAAAAGCTTAAATACAAATATACAAAGTGGAAAAAGACAATGAGATTGAAGGAAAAATCTTACAAATTGGGAAAAAGAGTGCACAAAGTTTTTTCTTGGCGCTAAAGGCAGAGGAAATCTCAAGGACGATCAACGCAGTTCAATTGGAGTTAGATACGATATCTTACGATCCAAAAATAATTAATGATACTTTTAAATAATTCTATATAGATTATATAAATCAGAATCCCACAGGATCAAACAAAAATAGATGATTTTCTGAATGGAATTGAGTTGCCGAGATTGAGCCAAAAGGACCAGATGAGGTTAAATGCCCCCCTCACTAGGGAGTAAAATGGAAAAAAAACTTTTGGACTGTTACAAACTAACAAGTCTCTGGAGGAGGACAGTTTCCCATCCGAGTTTTACAAAAATTTAAAGATTTGCTGATAACACTCATGATGGATGTGATCAATCAAGCAGTGGAGGTAAAGACTCTCCTGGATACCTTTTCAAAAGTAATAATTGTGACGCTACCCAAGAAGAATAAAGATCTGTTAAAACCTGTGTCTTACAGACCCATTTCATTATTAAATACCGACAACAAGATAATAGCCAAAGCACTAGCTGATACATTGGGCCAATATCTCCCAAAATTAATAAATCCGGACCAGCAGGCTTTATTTAAAAAAAAGCATTCTGCTGACAATTTGGGAAGATTATTGAATATAATACATTTGGCACAACCCACAGAAGATCCAAGTGTAGCAGTATCTCTGGATGCAGAAAAGGCCTTAGATAGATTGGAATGGCCATATTCATTTAAAGTAATGGAAAAATTTGGGCTGGGACAAGCATATATTCATTGGGTAAAAACACTATTCCAAACCACAAACAATGATCATAACAAATGGCCAAATTTCATCAACATTCCCCTTAAGTAGGTCTAGCAGACAGGGTTTTCCACTGGCTGTTTGCATTATTTATTGAATTATTAACAGAAAATATTAGGAGGGACCCATACATAAAGGGAATCAAGGTGGGTCAAACTGAACATAAAATAAATCTGTTTGAAGACAATGTGCTATTATACTTAATGGAACCATCTGAAACATTGAAGATTACAATATTTATTTCAATCCATTCCTATATATCTACCAGAATCTTTTAAAAAAAAACTAAATGGCAACACAAGAACTTTCCTGTGGAATAGCAGTCTCCAGGATCTCCATAGAAAAATTGATGTGCGATTATAAATGGGGGGGGGGGGGGGGTGGGTGGCTACAACTACCTGATTTTAGGAAATATTACTTGGCAGCCCAGTTGAGGTTCCTCGCATCTTTATTTGAAGAAGATGAACATAGGATTATATAGCATGGGGGAGAGGAGTGGCAAAAGATTTCATTCACAAAACAAATACCAAATTAATAAATAAAATAATGGATAACCTCATCCTAAAACATCTGGTAAAAATTTGGAAGGAAGTTAATGATAGTATTGGTAAAGAGATTGTAATATTGTCAAAATCACCCTTAATATGCAGCGAACTGATGCCTATGAACTTTGGTAACAAAATTCTGGATATTTGGTACAGAAAGGGGATCCGAGCTATTGACAACTGCTATGAGAATAGACAGCTCATGTCCTTTGAACAACTGAAGGATAAATATGATTTGCCTAATGGAACCTTTCACTACTTTTAACAGTTAAGATCCTTCCTGAGGGAAAAAAATGGGGCCCTACCATGATCCCACCTGAAGGCAACAAGGTGCAAGGGCTATTTCAACTGGGAGGTGCTCCTAAATTTATATTCACAATGTACTTTGTACTTCAAAGTGAGAGCCCAAAACTGGGCCTGCAAAGAACGATGGAGAGGTGGGAGTCTGACTTGGGAACAATGATGGTTGAAGAATGTTGGTCAGATCTAAGTTGGGAAAGAGTAACATCAGTGATCAACGCCAGACTTAAGATTGGAACAATACAATTTCTTACACCAATTATATCTCACAAAAATTACATAAAGGAAAAGAAAAATCACAGATATCGGAAATGTGCTTCAAGTGTGGGTTAGAAATTGATACCTTTACACACTCCACGTGGACCTGCGCAAAGGTAAGACCCTTTTGGTTGGAACTATCTCATATTAATTAGGATTACGGCAATAGATTTCCCGCTGGATCTGTAACTGTATTTATTGGGAAACCTGGAGGAACTGGGCAGAAAATTAACTAAATTCCAAATTAAATTTGTAGATATTACACTGTCAGTAGGAAAAGAAAATGCATTGTGATCACCTGGAAGTCCGACTCCCCCTGCTCCATCACTTGATGGACCACGGAGATGCACCACTGTGTGTCCATGGAGAAATAGCATAAGAAATAAGTTCAATACTTTTGCCAAAATATGGCAACCTTATCGCACAGCTAGAACAGCCCACAGTTCTAAAAAGCCAACAAAATACATAAAGATAATAACAATGAAGCAACTCAAGGAGTGGAATTAGATTAGAAAGAGTGGAGGTACACTGAAATTTTCATTTTACCTTTTTTCTGTTTGTCAGTTTAATTGTTTAATTTTCAAAGTTTTTGGGGGGGGAGGAAATTATAAGTCAGCTGACAGTGTTTGTATCTGAGAAGTGAAGTATACTAAAAGAAAGTGCAAATACGTTAAAACAAATTTTTTTTCAGATGTGATACTATATTTTTGGAAAAATTGAAAAATAAAGTTTTTAAAAAAAAAAAGAACAGGAGAGCGAGAAAGGGGGCATGAGAAGGCCTTAACAAGTAGGATTAAGGAAAACCCAAATGAATTCTAGGCTTACATAAAAAACAGCAAGGGTGGCGCCGTTAGCACAACACAATTACAGTGCCAGTAATCCAGGTTAGAATCAGATGCTGTATGTGAGGAATTGTATGTTTTTCCCAGTGCCAGCGTGGGTTTCCTCCCACCCTTCAAAATGTACAGGGGTTGTAGGTGAATTGGGGTATCTGGGCAGCACAGTCTCATTGGCCAGTAGGACCAGTTTCCGTGATGAATGTCTAAATTTAAAATTTAAAAATAAAAGGATGACAAGAGTGTAGGTAGCGCCACTTAGGGACAAAGGAGGCCACATATGCCTGGAGAAAAGGGAGGTCCTAAATGCTTCAGTGTTCACTAGAGAGAAGGGCCTTGGTCAATGTGAGGTCAGTGTAGAACAAGTTTGTATGAACAAACATGTTGTGGTTAAGATAAAGTGCCTGATCCTCTTCAAAATGTTCAGATTAACAAGTCCCCAAAACCAGACGAGATATACCCCCGGTTTCTACAGGAAGCGAGGGAAGAGATTGTTGGAGCACCAGTAATGATCTTTTGATCAGGTTTATTTATTATCGATTGTACAAGTACAACCCTTTGAAACAGTACTCCAGTCCTTGGTGCAAAACAGACATAACACATGTACAGATAAAGGATACATATGCAAAGTACGTATATACAAATATTATCCAATAATGAAAAGTAAAGTCACGGAGGATTTGTATGAGCAGTTCAGCAGTCTCCATATTTCTCAGCCTGGTGGTTCTGGCTCTGATTCTCCTCTAGCTCTTTCCTCATGCTGTGTGCAGGTGGTAGAGGTCCTCACTGATTTTGAGAGCCCTCTTTAGACCATGATCCCAGTAAATCAGGTTGGTGGGATGAAGGAAACCCAAGTGATCCTCTCTGCCACTCTTGTCCTGTGAAATGACCTCTGATCTGACACTCTACAGCAATTGTACCTCACTGTAATGGAGCCAGCAGGATGCTCTTGTTAAAGAGTTCCTGTAGAAAGTTGACAGGATGGTGGCCGGTAGCTTTGCCTGGCTCAGTCTTTTCAGGAAGTGAAGTCAATGCTGCGCCTTCCTGGTAAGTGAAATGTTGCGTCCAGGATAGGTCACTTGTTAAGTGGATTCCGAGGAACTTAGTGCCCTCTACCCTCTCCTGTACGAGCTATTAATGTTTAGCAGAGGGCGGTCATCCCCAGTCCTCCTGAAGTCCACAATCCTCTCCTTCATTGAATATCAGATTGTTATTTTTGCACTATTTTATGAGATTTTCCATCTCTTCTCTGTAGTGCGACTTATCATTGTTGCTGATGAAGCCGACTACTGTCGTTTCATCTGCAAATTTGATGATTCTGTTGCAGCTCAATTTGGTGTTGCAGTAGTGGGGCAAAAGAGCAAACAAGAGCAGGCTGAGCGCACAGCCCAGAGGTACACAAGTGCTCAGCGTGATGGAGTTCGACGTTCTGCTGCAAACATTTTGCCTGCTCTCTGGACACAGGAGAGGCCCTGAAGAATTGGAGAATGGCAATGTGATTCACTTGTTTAAAATGGTATTAGGGAGAATCCTGGGAATTATAGATCAGCAAGTCTTGCACTAGTGATGGGTAAATAATTGGAGAGGATTCTTAGAGACAGAATTTACAAGCATTTACAGAATTTAGCATAGACTTCTCAGAGACAGCATCATTTTTGGAAGGGCAGATCATGTCTCAGAGATTTTTTTTAAAGAAATGACAAAAGAAATGATGATGGTAGAATGGAAGATGTGATGTATATGGATGTTTTTGACAAAGTTCCCAATGGAAACTCATTCAGAAAGTCATGGGATCCATGCAACCTTGTCTGTATGGATTTAGAAATGATCTTCCTGCAGAAAGCAGAGGGTAGTGGTCGATGGAACATTTTCTGCTATTTGTAATCTTTATAAATGACCTGGACAAAGAAATAGAAGGATGGGTCAGTAACTTTGCAGATGACACAAAGGTTGGAGGTTTTGTGGATAGTGTAGAAGGTTGCTGCAGGTTATAAAAGTATATAGACAGGATGAAGAGTTGTTCAATCCAAATAAGTGTGAAATGATTAAATGAGGGGCAAACATCAAGGTGCAAGAACTGTGTTTCAGTGTGAAAAGACAAATAAAATAAACAGATGTAGTCGAGTTGAAATTCAGTGAAAGTTGTTTACTCAAACGGTCACATACATCTTTTGGAAACCCCTCATGTACCAAATAACATCATCGCATTGCGACGTCATGACATCACTCAGAACCTCCCGAGCTAGTTCGATTAAGCGTCCAGTGAGCTATTACATCCCCTCCCCTCAGAACCAGTGTTAGGAGGTGAAACCTCTGGTGCCATTACTGTCCATCACTCTTGGGTGCTCAGTCTGCCTAAGATTTCAGTCTCCCACAGTCTGCCTAAGATTTCAGTCAGTGGCACCTCCTGACCAAGTGCTGTGGACACAAACTCCTCAGTTACAATGAGCGGGGCTCCATAAACCAACTTGGCCAATGAGGAATTAGGATCTTCCTTAGGTGCCATTCTTATTCCCTGGAGGATCCAGAGCAGCTCTTCTGCCCAATCAGATCCCTGGAGGCAGGCCATGAGTGCAGCCTTCAAGTGCCAATGGAACAGCTCCACCAGGTCATTCGACTGCAGATGGTAGGTTATTGTGTGGTGGAGCTGCATTCCCAACAGTCACGACAAAACATTGCAGAGTGCAGAGGTAAACTGTGAGCCTTTGTTGGAGGTGGTGTGTGTGTGGATAGGCTGAACTGAGATACCTTGCAGAAATAATGATGAGTCCATCATGGGAATCGCCTCCAGCCACCTAATGAACCTGTCAATGACTGTTAACAAATACCTAGACCCTCGTAATGCCGCATGTGGGCCTACAATGTTGGCATGCACATGGTCGAATCTGCTCTGTGGTTGAAAGGCTGTAGTAGTGCCTTCATGTTCCTTTGCACTTTTGCAGATTGGCATAACCTTTTTTTTAGTCCATGCCATACAAACTTGTCAGCTATCAGGATGACTGTCGCTCGCATAGAGGAGTGGGACAGTCTGAATGGCATTGAAAATACAAAGTCTCCACACAGCAGGGATAATAGGGCAAGGCTGACCTGCAGAAACATCGCACAGGAGAGTGGTACCTTGCGGCCCAAAGGCCACATACTCAAGTTTCAGGCTCAATGCAGCAGTTGTGGACATTCATTTTCCTGATGCTGAGCTTTGGCAAGCGCCATGTAGTCTACACCCAGAGAGAGGGCACATACTGCTTGAATGGAGAAGCAGTACTCTTACCGGAGATGCATTTAATCATGGTTGAAAAATCTGATATGCAAGATTGGTGGTGTTGCTGGCAGGCTGACCAGGGATCTGATGCCTTCGCAAAGGCGAACGTTAGCAGTTTGTGGTCAGTAAAAAGCATGAAGTATCTGCCTTCCAAAAGGTACAGCGCCAGCAGTTCCCTATATCGAATGGGCGGAGGTGCCTACTAAATAACGTAGAGGCTTCCATTGTCCATTGATGTACTGTTCCAAGATCCCACCTACTGTCGTGTTGGACACATCTATCATCGAGCCAGTTGGTGTATCTATTTGTGGATGGACCAGCAATGTTGCCTTCACCAGGGTGTCTTTGGTCTGCTGGAATGCTACCGACGTCTCCTTTGTCTACTCGAGTTCTTTGGTACCGTTGGACACAAGGTCGAAGAGGGGTTTCATAATTTGAGCTGCAGAGGGTACAAAGCAGTGATAGACATTGATCATCCCTACAAATTTCTGAAGTCCTTTGATTGTGTCAAGCCTCAGGAATTTGAGGATGGATTCCACCTTCCTAGGCAATAAAACAACACCCCAGGTGCTAATCTGATGTCCCAAAAACTCAATAGGACTGCACGAATTTGCACTTGGCAGGGGTTCACAGTTAGCCCAAACTCCTGTAAGCAGCGGCAGAGTAAACACAGATACTGCAAATGCTCTGTGTGACTGGCTGGCGACGAGTATGTGGTCCAAGTATACAAAAAGGAAGTCCATACAACGCCCCACTGTATCCATTAGTTGCTGGAATATTTGTGCAGCATTTTTAAGCCCAAAAGCCATTCTCAAAAATTCAAAAAGGTCAAATGGTGTTATGATGGCAGTCTTGGGCACATCCTCGTGGTGTACAGGTATTTGGTGGTACCCACACACCAAGTCAATTTTAGAAAATATCCTGGCCCATGAAGTTTAACTGTAAAATCCTGTGTATAGGGTACAGAGTAGTGGTCTGCAGTGGTAGCATCATTGAGACGCCTATAATCCCTGCAAGGTCTCCAACCTCCTGTGGCTTTGGGGACCGAAGGGCTATCAGACCTGCATATGATTAAAAGTTATTCTATTTTGTGGAACTCTTGCTTTCCAAGCCACAACTAGTCGAGCAGCAGGCATCGGGCTTGGGTGCGTAGAGGAGGACCTTGGGTGAGGTTGTGGTACGCGATGCCATGTTTGGGTGTGGCAGTGGAGAACTGGAGAGTGAAAATGTCCAGAAACTCTGCAAGAAGTTTGGTGAATTTGTTGTTCGAGTACTTCATGGCGTCTAAGTGCAGAGTGGGTAGTTTGGCTTTTCCAAGGTGGAACGTCTGGAACATTGTGTTCACTAACCAGTGCCATTTTAAGTCCACCATCAGTGAGTGGGGTCTAAAGAAGTTGGCACCCAGCAACATCAGGTCACAGCAGCAAGAATGAACTTCCATGTGAATTTATTGTCGCCGAATTTCAGGGGTATAGTCTGTGCGCCATTTGTACGAATAGAACTGTTATTCACTGCAGTGAGCGCTGGACCCATGCTCCAGGTACAGGTGTCAAAGACCGAAGGAGGAAGAACACTAACCTCTGCACTTGTGTCGACTAAACATTTGCACTGGAAAAGCTCATCCGAGACTTGGAGTAGGCTGTTATTAGCAACTTTGCCATTAGCGACGACCGACCATGGTGTTTTCCCGTAAAAGTGTGTGGGGGGTGGGGGGTCAGCAGCAGCCAGCTGCAGAACCCATCATTGATGGCAAGATCACCAGGTGGTTATCATGGAGTCATGCTTGGCCAGGCAAACGTGCGCTCTCATCGCCAGTACTCATAAAGCCTGTGTCTTTGAGTATGACACAGTACTAATTTCTGTGGGCCTTGCTCCTTGCTGTTTAGCGCGCAACAGAATGTCAGCACGGGCAGCTACTGTTCGAGGGTTATCAAAGACCTCATCAGCCAACATAAGACGGCAATCAAACAACTAACTGCTTGAAGAGCAAGCAAGGCCTGTGGTCACTGCCACTTTCAACATGTCATTCATTAACTCCAAAGGGGCGCAGTCCCCCAGGCCATCAATATGGAGGAGCCATGAAGCTCACTCGTGCAATGAGAGACCATAAATCCAGAGGAGGGCTTTTAGGGCTTTGTACTTGCCGACAACTGGTGGGGCCTGAAAGAAATTACTACTCGACCAGCTGTGTCCTGGTCAAGAGCGCTTACCACATGTTAGTACTTAGTGCCGTCCACCTCTATCCTGCAAATGCTGAACTGCTCATCAGTCTGCCTGAACCAAACTTCAGGTTGAGTGGTCCAAAAGACAGGCAGTTTGAGTGAAATCGTTGCATTGTCCACATTGGGTCCAAAATCTGTTTGGGCCCAAAGTCACCAATGTAACAACTGGGTTACAGTGTTAAATGAGGAACGAGAAAATGATCAGTCGTAGACGAGTCGAAGTTCAGTAAAAGTTGTTACTCCAACAGTCACACACAGCTTTTTAAAAATCCACGTGTTCCAAATGACATTGTCGCATTGTGACATCATGACGTCACTCGGAACCTCCCAAGCCAGTTCAAAAGCAGGTACATGGTTGATGGCAGGATTCTTAACAGTGTGGAAGAACAGAGGGACCTTGGGATTAAAGTTCATTGATCTCTCGAAGTTGCCATGTATAATGATAGAATAGTTAAGGCGGCTTTTGCTATGCAGTCCTTCATTAGTTGGGGGGATTGAATTCAAGAGCGGTGAGGTAATGTTGCAACTCCACAAAACTCTGGTTAGACCGCTCTTGGAATGTTGGGTTCAGCTCTGGTCACCTCATTACAGGAAGACTGTGAATCCTTGGAGAAGGTGCAGTGGATATTTACCAGGATGTTGCCTGGATTGGAGGTCTCGTTTTCTGAGGCAAGGTTGACAGAGCCAAAACTGTTCTCTTTGGAGGGAAGAAGGATGAGAGGTGACTTATCAGCCTACACGATTATGAGAGGCCAAGATAGGGGGGACAGGCAGCACCATTTTCCTGGGGCGAGAATAGAAAAGTAAATACCCAAGGACATCCGTACAAGGTGAGGGGAGGAAGGTTTAGGGAAGGCATCAAGGGCAAGTTTTTATTTTAAATACACATATTAGTGGGAGCCTGAAATGCATTGCCATGGATGGTGGTGGAGGCAGGTACAATAGGGACATTTAAAGGGCTCTTAGACAGGCACGTGGATGCAAGGAAAATATAGGGTTATGGGTGTGAGGTAAGCAGTATGCTTGAAGGGAGTGGGCAGAACCAGAGCTAACAGCTCCTGTCTTGTGACAGCTAGACACAACGGCCTCCTATCTACTGGCAACTAGTCACTACAGCTATGAGGCATAGTGACTCAGCAGCACCCATAGGTTTAATGAAAAGCCCTGGCCTACTCGACATAGCTACATCATGAGGTTGTTCCACTTCAGATGTCATGACACCAGGTCACATATTGTGTTTCTATATCAAGCCTGATAACACTCATAAACACTTTTCTCTTTGCTGGCTGACAACTTCAGGTGTAGTCTCGTTATTTCAACATGATGGCATATGAGCACAAACATCATCCACCACAAACTTTGATTTGTGGAATAGGTTTATATGGGTCAACACATATCATGGGCCAAAGGGCCTGTAATGTGCTAGAACTTTCTATATTTGTTTGTTACAATTTACTTACACATTTTCAATCCACTTAAGTCAATCAAACCAATTGGTATAGCACAAGATTACCATTTTGTAAAAATAGTAAGTATGAATGAGGCTGTCGTTTCACTCCTATATAGAACCACGCTACCAAATTCTTTGCAAGACTCTACATTACTCACCAATGAATCTTTGCTGATACTGGTCACATCTGGTTGTATCTCATTTGCAATGCCAAAATCTATCAACTTCAGCATTCCCTCAACCATCAAAAAATTAGCTGGTTTCAGGTCACTATGAATAATACCTAAAAAAAACAAAATGCTTTCTCATGAGGCAACAATCATTTACAATGATTTTGCAATGCCCGTAAATAACATTCAATAAAAGCAAACTTTATTAACTTCAAAATGTTGAAATATTAAAATGCAAGAAAAAAAATTAGGCATTTATGGTAATAAAATTTGCTGGCAATGTTTTCTTAAGCAGGTGATTTAAGCCCAATTTAGTTTAGGGAGAGAAGGAAAATGGACTAGGATGGCAGGAAAGATTTGGTAGTCACAGACATGAACCTTCTCATTTGTTGTATCAACATTACTCAAAGTCAAACTCCCAAGAAACTTTAATTCAGAAAACTATTTAGGGTTCCCCACTCCCCACCCCTCCACTCACAGTATTTACTGCCCAAAGCAAGGAGGTTGCTCACACTCAACCACAGTGCAAACAGAAGTCAGAGCAGGTAAGGATGTTAATGACCTTTTGTGATCAAAAAAAATTTTTTTTTTTTTTTTTAAATGAGAAACCAACGGTTTCAGTTATTTAGTTGGCTTTTAGAAAAAAATTGCAATCATTTGTGAAAGAAAGTTAGTTTTTGTTAAACAGTCTTAAACAACTTCTTACCATGCTGATGAATTGTGTGAACAGCTTCCAACATGTGCTCCCAGTATAGTTTGCGCTCCAGTGGATGGATTACCTTTTTCCTTCGTAGCAAAGTGTTCAAGTCTATGTTACCACATTCCATTACCATGTAGATGTAATTATCTGTGATCTCACTGCATTAAATAAACCAAGTTTGAACGTTTTAAAAATACGGGTAGAGATAGGAGTCAATTGAGTGTAGATGGGAAAGTGGGGCTTTAGTCTTAGCTTGAAAATGAAAAAGTGAATCATTTAGATGGAACTAAAAGTCACTGGTGGGAGCAATTTATCAGCTCCCTTAGTGACAACCCAGATTATGGGGAACATGGAACACTGAACAGTGCAGCTCAGGAATAAGCTCATGGGCCCACATGAATGCACCAAGCATTGTGTACAAATTAAAACTAAAACTTTGTTGCTTGTATGTAATTCACATCCTTCCATTCCTGCATATTCATGGATCTATTTCAAATCTTCAAACTCAATATGTATTTTTACCACCACTACTCCTGGTAGCCAGTTCCAGGCCACTACCTTTCTTTGTAAAATTTGCCCTGCAGATCTCCATTAAAATGCCACACCCCTTCACCTCAATGCATGTCCTCTAGTTAGTGATATTCCAATCCAATCAACTGTTTTCTGTGCACTTTCCAAAACTTTCATGGCCTCCCCAAATGGGGTGACCAAAACTGCACACAATATTCCAAGTAAAACATAACCAAAGTTTTATATAGCTGCAACATAACTTATTTTATTACTCAATGCCCCAGCCAATGAAGGCAAGCATAAATGTTTCCTGCCACGTATTATTGCTACCTTCAACATAGTTAATAAACATATGATATAGCTTATAGTATTGTACTAACTTAATTTGATATCGTGACACCAGAATTTAGTATAGCAGGTTCCAAATGTTACATTAAAAAAGTAGACAGAGACTAAATTTGGAAGGTCAGGAAACCTCAGGGATTCAGAGATGAACAGATCAAGCTGGGGAAAGAGTTGGAGAGCAAATTCATTACACATTTGGTAATCTGCCCCAGAATAACATGCCACGAATTAGACTAGGAAAATTGTGTTCAGGCCATTGAGGGATCCTTGCTAACAGCATTTACAATATGAATTGCTTTCTATTCAAGAGTGACACTTGTGTAGCAAACATCAGAAACAAAAAGCAAACCATATGAATATGAAGAGTGCATTGAAAAATTAAGAGGTACAAGGGTGACTAAGCAATGAAAAATACATAATACAAATAAAAACTAAGTAAATGGGTTCCATTGCGGCAAGTTAATAAAGTTGAAATTGAAAGCTGTATGAAATTATAAAGTATCCAAGTTCATGACTATCTAAAGTGTGAAAATGAGCAAATCTGCAGAGGTAGGTTAATTAATAGGCAAGATAATATATAATTTGATGTTATACAGTTAAGCAAGTCATAGTTTAACATATTAGTAAATATTAATGCTGATTGGGATTTGGTTAATTTGTCATAGACCTTTCATATCCACAAAGATATTTGGGCAGACACATGAATAGGAAAAGTATTTGACCAATTCATTGTTCGTTCAAGATTCCAGCATCGGCAGTTCTTACCTTTCTCTAAACCACTATTTTCATCTCTGAATCCCTGAGGTTTCCTGACCTTCTCAACGGTAAATACAGATGAGAAAATATTAAGAACCTCCTTTAGCTCCACCCATGGATAACCACATTGATCTTTAAGGAACCTAGTTACCCTTACAATTGTCATTTATATTATCTGCCATATTCATGAAACCAATTAACAATGGACTGAAAGGGTGCTTGAAGTACACAAGTTAGGAAGCTTTACGGATTTTGCACTGATCGGACAAACTCTCCAAAGATGAGTCATTCTTGAGCAAATTTGATTCCACACCAAAAGATGCACTAGATTGGTCGTGGGCTGTAAACATTAAGAGAGATAAAAGGATAGTCCTAAATTCTCAGATTTCATCAAAAGATGATCTCATCTCACAAAGTGCTCATCAGGATAGTCCCTAAGAGGGTGCTTCTGGTAACTGGCAAGTACTGGATTAGATGACAAAGACAGGAGGAGATGGGCATTTAATGAGAAGAAATTCTGACATTCAAAGAGCTATGGATCCTTAAATTATTATACTTCAATGGCTCCAGATACTCATCTGTTAGGTATATTCAAGATTGAGCATTTTCAAGGATGACACTGATAGAATTCTGGACACAAGAAAAGCAAGGGATATGACAGGAAGGTGAGCAGGCTTGGGTAATGGCCGAACTGTTAAGTGACAAAACAAGTTTAAGGGGTCACATACCTATTCCTACAATTGTCTTTTTTTCTTAAAACGTGTTCAGGTGGCAGTCTGATCATTAGTCTTGGTGTTGGGTTTTATAAGATTGAGCAATCAGGCCATTGGCCTTATTTTTCTCTCTCCTGCACTTATTCAATCATTCTTACATTTGAGCTGGCACATTTCTTTGTAATGAAGATATTACCAAATATAGAGCAAGATGCAAAGTTCGCTGCTTTAAATTTAAAAAAACTACTCACTAATCAAAAAGCTTGATTATCTTGTCACTGTGTGGTTTTAAACGTCTCAAGTATTCAATTTCATCCTTGTAACCAGCTACTGCTTTTCCATCTGCATCTTGCAGATTCACTTGCTTAATAGCATAAAGTTGTTTCTTCTGATCAAGAACTTGGAATACCTGAAAGGAATAAAGTATATTTTCCAGATAAAGACATTTCCATGCTTTCAAATCACATTTTTCTGTGTCTAGATTAAAAATAAAAATCACATCCATCTCAATTCTACCATCCCTTACTTTTGCCAATCTTGCTTATTAATTGCAATTAATTATTGATGGAAGCACTGAAGGAAAATATATCCCAGTGTATAGCTCTAGGACATGCATTTCAAAAAAACTGTCCTGAGACAAATGGCTTGAGAACTCCACCATTCATCTTTCCAGTCAGAAAAATAAAGTAAATTCTGCTTTCCATCCTTTACTGTAAAAGTTGCATTGATCTAGGTTAAAATTAGAAGTTCTTCCCTTCAAGGTTAGTCTTGTGCTACTATAAAGATTTTTTATCTTTGATTCAAATGCAAAATCAAATAATTCAGTCAGTGAACCAATTGCAGTAGATTACCTTACTTGATCCTCCTGTTCCCAATAATTTTATCAAAGAGTAGATTTTGTTTTGAACTGCAATAGTTTCATTAGTGGAAAATGTCCCTGCAACCTGACCAAATAAAATAATAAATGTTAATTAAAATCAGTACAATTCAAGGTCATAATGATATCCGGTTTTAAAAAGTGAAAAATGTTGTTACCCCAAATTGTGGCAGAAATTGAGAAGATCCATATTGTTGGAACTGACCAGGTTGCTGTGGTGTTGCTGCAGTAGGTGGGAAATTAGTGTAAAATTGTGAAAAGGGTGTAAAATTGCTTGGAGTTGACACTTGTGCCACTGCAGATTTGCTCACAATCGGTGTCTGTAAACTTGAAACAAAATCCAGAGTGCCACATTTCAGATATTAAATACAGTACAAGACTACTTTTAACCAGTTGTAGCAGTGATCTCAATTTAACAGAAATGATAATTACCTATTTGCATAGTGATGGAGTATTTTGGAGTTTGGTGTCTGACAAACAGACACTTTTGAAACTGCATTTTTACCTACAGTATTAGTTGATGGAAATTTCTTTGGAGCAGACATTTCACCAGGCTTCTTCAATGATGCTTCGCTTGTCTGTGACTTAAAAAAAAGGTTTGATAATACATTGAAAATTTCCATCTATTCAGAATGTGTAATCTTCTCAAAGTGATCCTTTCAATTAGAATTACTCAATTCTACATTTTAGGAGGTTAGAACTTAAAAGGTTTAATCAATGTCTCCTGTCTTAATAATCCACATGTTGGAATGGATTACAATTAAAGACAAATAGCTATCGAGCAGAAACACGACTTCCAATTTCACACAATCATTACATTTGGCATTTCCAATTCAGAAAACTCAAGGACAAGAAAATTCTTTAAGATCAGAAATAGTTGCAAAAACATCAGAACAAGTGTAGGCCATCCGGCACGTCAAACCTGCTCTGCCATTCGACAAGTTTACAGCTGATCAGGCCATGGACTCATCTCTACTTACCTGCCTTTTCCGCACAACTTTTAATTCCCCTCGTATGCTAAAATCTGTATCTTAAATATATTTAATGAGGCAGTCTTTACTGTAACCCTGCACAAAGAATTCCAGATTCACCACTCTCTGGGAGAAGTATGTCCTTCTTATTTTCATCATAAATCTACTCCCCCAAAACCTGAGACTCTGATGTCTAATACTGGTCTCCCTACCAGAGGAAAAACTTTCCTGTTTATTTTTCATCTATTCTTTTCATAATGTTATATTTCTGCAAGATCCATACTCATTTTTCTAAACTCTCGCAAGTATAGTACTAGGCAACTTATTCTCTCCTCATAGGCTAACCCCCCGCTTCTCTGGAATAGACTCCTCTACCACCTCCTTTGTATATCCTTTGTCAAGTTAGGAGACCGTGAGTACACCATATTCCAGGTGCAGTCTCGCCAGTACTTTTTTCAGTTGCAGTGGAAGCTCCCTGCTTTTAAATTCAATACCTCAAGCAATGAAGGTCAAGGTGCATTTGTCCTCTCGATTAACCATTGCACCCACACACCAACCTTTTATGATTCATGCACAAGGACACCCTTCCTGCAGATCAGCATGCTGCAATCTTTCACCACTTATCTAATTCGCTATTTTCTTCTTCCAAACTCGATGACCTCACATTTACCAATGTTGTACTTCATTGAAGTCTCTCAGTTGTCTGTGTCTTCTGTGCATTTTATTTTTCTGCTCTATATAGCAACATCAGCAAACTTGCATAAGCTACATTTTGTCCTCTCCTCCAAATCATTTATGTACAGTAAAACCGCTGTTATTCGGCACTTAGGGGATTGGTAGATGCTGAATAATTGTATTTTCTGGTTGCTTGAGATCAACTCTTACAATGCCTAACTAATACACCTGCATTAAAAAAAACAGCTTAAAAGACAAAAATACAATACAGCACTTAAACTTAACTTGCATAAATATATAAACCTTAAAGAATTTTACTTTACTTTCAGTCACATTCTTTGAAAACATTTAACCACCACTGCATCTGCAGGTTCATCCCCATGTAGAGCCCCCGAAAGATGAATAAGGTTATAGATAATTCTCCCTCCTCCCCACCCCGTCCCGTCCCCTTCCCCAAGTTTACAGATAAAGCCTCTGAGTGGGATGACTCTTATTAAAGAGCAATAAGTATACACTTTAAGAGCAACATCAACCAACTCTTCATTCTGGTTGACCCCATTGCTGCTTCACACAACTTAATTTAAACAGCTCCTATGAGTAAAGCACAACCAAAGCGCTCCGCTGGCTGAATATGTGTCCTCATTTTCACCAAAGGTTTAGGTGTTACTTTAAACATTTTTTGGCCTATTATTTTATTCTTATTTATTTTAATTTCTTTTTATTTATTTATTTTCCTCAGGTTGCTTGAATTCCGGATACCAGGGGTTTACCGAATGCCGATAAAGTTAGATAACATGCAATCATGGATCCTAAACTAAGGTAAGAAAATGACAATTCTAGCAGAGATTGAAAAGTAAAAGGGTATGTAAATAAGCAGATATTATATTTCTTTTTAATTAAAAAGGTAACTTAGGAACCTACATACAAGTTAGTACACTTATGAAATCCAGGCTTAAAAATAAAATTCATACAAGATCCATCAGTATAGAAATATACCTCATAGCAATCAACTCATGAAAATCTTAGAAATCCGATTTATTGATCTCCTAATCATGCACAACTTCCACTGATTTGACTCCAGCAAGTTCCATCACATTACAGTGTGGCCCTGTTAATAACAGGATCATGGGGGGGGTCCATAAAATCTCATCACAAAAAAAGACAGGGTCGCACTAAATTGTTACAATTAAAATTAAAACAGAAATTAATTTTAAGTAAACTTTTATGATCTAGTACTTGTATTTGAAGTATCAAAGCATCCAAGTATGTGTGTCTGTATTTGGAACTGCTGTGTCTTTCCCGCGGTTCCTGTTCCTTCAGGGGGCCCAACGATTCATCACATTATATCCAAATTCATGTTAAACAGGGCATATAAAAATCAGGGTTTCACTGTATTGAAGGCAAAATTGCATCCAAAAGGCACTTAAATTTCAGCTATTTTTTTTTATATACTTATCTTGTGAAAAGGTGGGTAATCAAAGGCAGCTGACATTGATCTAAATATTACAATAGATACTTAATTAGGTTAACCAACAGAACGCAAAACAATGGGACAGGGAGGATTATCGATCTGGGTGGTCCAAGCAGGTTCTGCTTTGCAAGCTCTTCAAAATAAACTGAATTTTAAGGTCACAAGCAGAACTGTTTAATTTCCAGAAGGCTAATTAATGAAGGTTGTGAGCTCAGCAGACAAGTAAGAAAAGCTACAGGATAATTTGAACAAAATTGGAGCACATGTCAAAAGGTGTTTGTTTCACTTCGTACCTTTCAGTTCTACCAATCTCTCAAAGAAATAGGGAAATGAAAAAAAGTTGCAATAAAACATTCATTTCAGCCAACACAAAATGAATGATAAAAATCAACTGTATCAAGCAGTAAACATAATAATCTACCTCAGGTGAAATGTGATTGAAATCATTGCCAAACATCTCTTTAATCCCTTCGGTAGCAGAACCTTCTTCTTTCTTTACTGCAGCGACACTATGAGCTTTCAATTTTAATTCCCTTTCTTTAAGATTGTCAGATTTTGTGTCATATTCTACCTTAACTTGATCAGGAATTGCTGAAAGAAAAAAAATTGTACACATTCAATTCAATAAGTACTAATAGTTTCACAGGAAGAATTACCACATACATTGAATAGGAGCATTAACTTCCTATGATGGAGACCATAATGACTCTAGATAAGAACAAGTTTTCCCTTTCATATTTTATTCATATATTCACCATTTCACACAAAACTCTCAGAAAAAGAGTCACAATTGTCTGTCATTACTGGCAAGTCAAAACTAAAATCAATAAAAACAAAGATACAAGAACCCTGACGCTGGAAATTGAAGAACTTATCTCCATTTGGGACCTCTAGATAAAAGCAGATCATAAAAATAAATGATCCAAAAGCCAAACAGCTTAAAAAATACAACTGCAAACATTCAACAGATATCGATTTTAAAAATTATAAAATATAGGAGGGAGCTCAACCAAAATAACTGCAAAAGGGGAAGCAGAAGGACCTGGAATCTTTTTAGTGCAGTGGTCAAATGTGCTTTGGAAGCAGCAGCCAACCAACCTGATCAGATAAACAAAAGAAAGGTCTACTGTGAAAACTTACAGCGAGGGGCTGGAGATCTGGCACTAAATCAAAGATGGATTTCAAAAAATCAGGTGGTAGATTAGATCAGTCAATCTCAACAGGGCCCCTTTGGCTCACCTGGGGACCACAGCACATTTAAGTAAAAGTCACAGAACATAAATATATATTTTTTATGTAGTCAGTAGGAGAGAAGTACAGAAGAAACCAAAACTTCAGTGCTTCATAGGGAAGGCGACCCATAAACTTGGAGCAGAGTCCCAGAGGGGGTATGGCCATAAAAAGGATTTTTAGGCCATAGTTGGATTTGATTTTCAAAGCTGGAGGTCAATTTCTGCTGCTTCCATCTTCAAGCAGTCAGGTTTCCATCAGATCCAGCTGTACTAGTTTCCTTCCAGATACTGGGTTTCAAAAGTTCTAAAGTATCTGACTTCCAGCTGTTGCATCAAAAAATGTTAAAATGTGAGGTATATAGACACAAAGATCAATTTAAATAACCTGCCTTTTCCACCATTAGCAGGAGGACCAACATGCCTCTTACTCTTTCAACTCAAAGTAAATTAAAGTACAGCACGGTAACAGGCTCTTTCAGCTAATGAGCCCATGCTGCCCAATTAACCTACAACCCTCGATATGTTTTGAATGGTGGGAGGAAACAGGAGCACCTGGAGGAAACCCACAAAGATACAGGGAGAACATGCAAACTCCTTACAGACAGCATGGGAGTCGAACATTGCACTAACCTCTACGCTAACCATGTTCATAATGAACAATAAACAATATTCAAGGTCAATTAGGTTAAAATGGAAGATTTTATCAAACACATACCTTGTTGTCTTTTTAAAGTAAATGGTCGACCATAAGAAAAGCTGGAAGAATCATTTTCACCATCTTCTGCTGAATTTTGTAAATCTGGGAAATTGGTATCAGAAGAACCATACTGAAAGTATAAAATAAATATTAAGAATTTGTAATACTTGGTTCAAAGAAGATAAATAGGAAGAGTATTGGGCTAATCAGGCCTGTGCTCCTACTCTGTCATGCAACAAGAGCATGACTGAAGTTTTACCTCAGCATTATGTTCCCACAAAAACCAACATTCATTGATATCTAACAATTGTATTAACATACCCTGAACAAAAATCAGTGGTTAAGTGTCCATGGGGATAGAGAATTCTATAGTTTCACATTTAGAGATGCATCAAGATAACAGGCCCTTCCAGCCTACATTCCCGTGCTGCATAAATAAACTAATACAATCCCTCGACTTTTTTGAAAAATGGAAGAAAACTAGAACACCCAGACAAAACTTACACAGATGTGGGAGAACGTTCAAACTCCTTACAGACAGCACTGGATTCTAACCTGGGTCGCTGGTGCTGTCATAGCTTTGTGTTAACTGCAATTCTAACTGTGCATGGTTAGAGAGTAAAACAGTTAAGAAGGAATTGTCTCCATTATCTGATTAAATTTCTTCTCAACAGTGTTTTTAAATACTCCAACAGGGATTTGTAACCAAGACAAATTATATTAAATGAATGTAAAACTACTGCATCTATTATTTCTACAATTATAAATATTATTTTTGCCATGTTTCCTTTACAAGTAGGCAACTCCTCAAATCCACATATCATCTAATTCTGGAATGAAAATGGAAAATTGTTGGAAAAAACATGGAAAGAGTTATACCAAGTTGCCTTTTATCTGTCATGTACTATAAAATAATTAAAAGTAATGGCCATTGTAGTGCAGGAACTTAACCAGGACTGAGAATATATTGTTAATATGAAAGCTTGCAAGTTGTCAATATTAATTACCATATGCCATTAATAGGAGGTATATTTTATGGGAAAGAGTTAACCTCCCTCAACTAACCTTCTACAACATGACCAAAACAAAACTGAAACAAGTTACCTTTGAGTCAGACACACAAAAATCTGGTTGAGGTAATGCTGACAACTGGACACATGCTGCTTTTCTTGGACAGGTTTGGCTGAAAAATAATGGAGTATATTGAAAATTCTCTTCTTGTTAGGGGCATCGAGCAATGCTAAAGGGGACTCTGTCTTCTTTATGGCAGGAGAAAGGAAATTTTGTGTATATTACATTTTTTGTATTATTACATGACAATAAAAGGAGTCTTAAACCTTGATATGTAACCAATTGGATTACAAAGCTCAAAGCACTTCTGCAGTTGTATTTCTGCAAAAATTTTATTTTAAAAAAACTAGCTGTTTTGTCATAAATTATAAAGGCATTTACTGAATGGCAAAAATCGCCAAGTTCCTGTTCTGGTCAACAACATTCACCAATATCCCATTTTCATACTCAAATCCACTAGTTAAATAGTTATGAACTTGCTTTAATATTTACCTCTTTATAGAAGAATCATCCATCGTCTTTGAGCCATTCACTGCTTCATTTATTATTGGCTGAAAGGGGACACCATTTGCTTGCAAGATCTGGAAAATAAAAATGTTACATTGAGGAAAAGGGTGCAGAGTTATGATTTACAGTTGCTTTGCACAGTCAGATTTCTTTTTCAACAAATCCCATCTTTCCAGCTTTGTACAAAAAAATGGTCTTGCTTTAAATTTCCAAAGACCTGAATTGTACCAAGCACATTGGCCCACCAGTCAAGAAAGCACAGAAATCTCTTGTTTCTTAGAAGAAGAAAGGAAGTTCCACATGTCAACTATGCCCTTCAACAACTACAAATGTACCACTGAATGCATGTGAGCTGTTCTGCTCAATATCAGAAGCTTCAGAAGAGAATGAATGCAGCTGAGTTTAACACAAATGTTGTCCCCTCCAATAACTCCATCTCCACCAAAACCCCTCCCCTACAACTCCCCAGTACTCTGGAAGGGCTGTCAACAAATTGAACAATCCACCACACCCCAGACATACTCTCTTCTTCCTCCCATCAGATAAAACGTTAAAAAGTATGAAATCACACACAAGCCTAAATTTCAGTTTCTTCCCCATAAAAAGTACCTTGTGGATAGGTTCAGCATTGAAATCAACAATATGGTTGAGGGTGAAGTATCCACTCATTAATTATCCACAAATCCAACTGAAAATGTTGAATTGATGCATTCAAGAGTACAACCTCTTTGTGCCATGATACACACATTCCCGAACCTTTGCTTTACAATTTAGGAGTGTTGCTCATTAAAAATCTCCACTATTTTTTTTAAATGCAAGTGTAAATACTTGTTGATCCCAATTATTCCGTTAACTGCATGATTTAGTTATCGCCCTTAAAAAATGACTGATTGGGATGCCTTTTTCCTGCAGATAAAAGGATCAACGCTGTGGTTCTCAACCTTTTTCTTTCCACTCACGTACCACTTTAAGTAATCCCGATGCAATTGGTGCTCTGTGATTAGTAAGGGATTGCTTAAGGTGGTATGTGAATGAGAAAGGAAAGTTGAGAATCATTGCTCTCAACCCAATTCTTACTGAAATATTTTGGTTGAAAAAAAATTGTCATTGGCCCATTTCCTTTGGAGTTATGAACCATGCACATAACGAGTCAATTAGGTGTGATTAAAAGTGTTTTTCAAACTTTTTCTTTCCACCCACATACCACCTTAATCAATCCCTTACTAATCTCAGAGCACTTATAGCATAGGGAGTACTTAAAGTGGTATGTGCGTGGAAAGAAAAAGGTAGAGAATCACAGTTAACTTGATGTTGAATTTGAAATTTCCATGCAAGGATGGCGAATAGCACAAAACAAAATCATTGCAAAACATTGTTCCTTAGCATAGATTTACATGCATCTCAAGAAGTCTTGAGAATCGGATTCTGGAACCACGTAGTCACTCACAAAAGGTACACAGAAGACAGGTTCCTGACTAATGATTCTGACATGGATTTCTATTTAGATGTTGGCAGGGATCCTTTAATTTCCTGTTCTCCCCTCACTTCTTTTCAAAGCAGGCCATTGTGCAAAAATGATGCAGGATCATTGAAACCATCTGGCTTGCTCCTCCTACCACTTGATTTCTAAACCTACATTTTTGCTCTCACCAATATCTTTGTACCTTTTCTTCAAACCATAATTGGATACCTGCCCATGTGTGATCAGGGACCAAAAGTCTTGCTGAGACTGTGCAAACAGCCAATGCTTCATTGCCTATCACAAAACCCAGACAACTGAACATGTAAAATGTATCTGAACACATTCAACATAAAAAGCACAAATTTTAAAAAAACTCAAAACAGCAGTGTTAATTTTTTTCATCTTAAAAATTATTAATCTTTGAGGAACCCAGCAAAATAAATCAACCTAATAAGACTAAATAATTAACTGCAAACAGATATAAGAATAGCATTTCCACTGATATATTCTTACTATTGTTCAGCTCTTATTTTCCATATATCACAAATATTTTTCAGTCTTCTGAAGTGGCACCAAATAAAAAAGATATTTCAATGCTTGTTCAGATTCAATACCTGCCAACAGCTCTAGTCAATGTCCAAACTTTGGTTCAAAAAGAGTCAAGTCTTTAAATAATGCTTTTTTTTAAAAAAAACAAAGGAGCATTTAACAGTAGAACCAATAGACATGTTATTGAGCATATTATATTTTTAATTTCAAAAATTTTAAAACCAATGTAGAGCTCATCAAAAGAACCAAAGACTTGTTGATCCAAACCAAGGCTTTTATTAGCAAAAAACCGGAGCTCTTCACAGGGGGTCGACCAGTCCGGCCGGAATGATCCGACCTGGCTAGGGACACAACCCTTTTAAAGCCCAGACAGTAGGTGTGGCTAAGCTCTCAGCCAATCGCTGTAAGCACAGTCATTACATACTCTAGATACTGTAACTATATACATTGGTGATAGGTCTGTACCATACTGCAATCCACTGAAGAGGTACTGGGCTTCTCCTCCAGGAAAAACAAGGACTGGTTTGACGAAAACAGCCAGGAAATCCAGGAGCTGCTGGCAAAGAAGCGAGCTGCCCACCAGGCTCACCTTACAAAGCCATCCTGTCCAGAGAAGAAACAAGCCTTCCGTCGCGCATGCAGCCATCTTCAGCGCAAACTCCGGGAGATCCAAAATGAGTGGTGGACTAGCCTCGCCAAACGAACCCAGCTCAGCGCGGACATTGGCGACTTCAGGGGTTTCTACGAGGCTCTAAAGGCTGTGTACGGCCCCTCACCCCAAGTCCAAAGCCCGCTGCGCAGCTCAGACGGCAAAGTCCTCCTCAGTGACAAGATCTCCATCCTCAACCAATGGTCAGAACACTTCCAATCTCTTTTCAGTGCCAACCGCTCAGTCCAAGATTCCGCCCTGCTCCAGCTCCCTCAACAGCCCCTAAGGCTAGAGCTGGATGAGGTTCTCACCCTGGATGAGACATATAAGGCAATCGAACAACTGAAAAGTGGCAAAGCAGCAGGTATGGATGGAATCCCCCCAGAGGTCTGGAAGGCTGGCGGCAAAACTCTGCATGCCAAACTGCATGAGTTTTTCAAGCTTTGTTAGGACCAAGGAAAACTGCCTCAGGATCTTCGTGATGCCACCATCATCACCCTGTACAAAAACAAAGGCGAGAAATCAGACTGCTCAAACTACAGTGGAATCACGTTGCTCTCCATTGCAGGCAAAATCTTCGCTAGGATTCTACTAAATAGAATAATACCTAGTGTCGCCGAGAATATTCTCCCAGAATCACAGTGCGGCTTTCGCGCAAACAGAGGAACTACTGACATGGTCTTTGCCCTCAGACAGCTCCAAGAAAAGTGCAGAGATAAAAACAAAGGACTCTACATCACCTTTGTTGACCTCACCAAAGCCTTCGACACCGTGAGCAGGAAAGGGCTTTGGCAAATACTAGAGCGCATCGGATGTCCCCCAAAGTTCCTCAACATGATTATCCAACTGCACGAAAACCAACAAGGTCGGGTCAGATACAGCAATGAGCTCTCTGAACCATTCTCCATTAACAATGGCGTGAAGCAAGGCTGTGTCCTCGCACCAACCCTCTTTTCAATCTTCTTCAGCATGATGCTGAACCAAGCCATGAAAGACCCCAACAATGAAGACGCTGTTTACATCCGGTACCGCACGGATGGCAGTCTCTTCAATCTGAGGCACCTGCAAGCTCACACCAAGACACAAGAGCAACTTGTCCGTGAACTACTCTTTGCAGACGATGCCGCTTTAGTTGCCCATTCAGAGCCAGCTCTTCAGCGCTTGACGTCCTGCTTTGCGGAAACTGCCAAAATGTTTGGCCTGGAAGTCAGCCTGAAGAAAACTGAGGTCCTCCATCAGCCAGCTCCCCACCATGACTACCAGCCCCCCCACATCTCCATCGGGCACACAAAACTCAAAATGGTCAACCAGTTTACCTATCTCGGCTGCACCATTTCATCAGATGCAAGGATCGACAATGAGATAGACAACAGACTCGCCAAGGCAAATAGCGCCTTTGGAAGACTACACAAAAGAGTCTGGAAAAACAACCAACTGAAAAACCTCACAAAGATAAGCGTATACAGAGCCGTTGTCATACCCACACTCCTGTTCGGCTCCGAATCATGGGTCCTCTACCGGCACCACCTACGGCTCCTAGAACGCTTCCACCAGCGTTGTCTCCGCTCCATCCTCAACATCCATTGGAGCGCTTTCATCCCTAACGTCGAAGTACTCGAGATGGCAGAGGTCGACAGCATCGAGTCCACGCTGCTGAAGATCCAGCTGCGCTGGATGGGTCACGTCTCCAGAATGGAGGACCATCGCCTTCCCAAGATCGTGTTATATGGCGAGCTCTCCACTGGCCACCGTGACAGAGGTGCACCAAAGAAAAGGTATAAGAACTGCCTAAAGAAATCTCTTGGTGCCTGCCACATTGACCACCGCCAGTGGGCTGATAACGCCTCAAACCGTGCATCTTGGCGCCTCACAGTTCGGCGGGCACAAAATGGCGGTGATGTCTGGGCAGGGCACAGCAAACAGGAAGCAGGAGTACTCGTCGATGGCCGTAAGGATGTAGTTATTACGGTTGGTCGACGGTAGGGGCCTCTTAAAGTCTACACTAAGACGCTCAAAGGGGCGGGTGGCTTTGATAACGTGGGAGTTCCCCGGACGGAAGAAGTGGGGCTTGCATCAGCGCACACCAAACAGGCTCGGGTCATGAAGCGAATCTCCTCGACTGTGTAGGGTAGGTTGCGCGCCTTCACAAAGTGGGCAAACCTAGTGGCCCCTGGCTGACAGAGCACCTCATGTAGTTTCTGTAGTTTGTCCATCTGTATGCTGGCGCACGTCCCCCTGGAGAGCGCGTCAGGCGGGTCGTTGAGCTTACCAGGCCGGTATGGGATGTCATAGTTAAAGGTGGAGAGTTCGATTCTCCATCTGGCGATTTTGTTGTTTTTTATCTTACCACGCTGGGTGTTGCTGAACATGAAGGAGACTGCGCGTTGATCAGTCAACAGTGTAAAGCACCTCCCAGCGAGGTAATGTCTCCAACGACGCACCGCTTCGACTATGGCCTGGGCCTCTTTCTCGATCGAGGAGTGTCTACTCTCTGGACCGTGGAGGGTTCTGGAGAAGAAGGCTACAGGCCGACTGGCCTGGTTCAAGGTGGCTGCCAGGGCGAAGTCGGATGCATCGCTCTCGGCTTGAAACAGGACAGACTCATCGATCGCGTGCAGCGGCGATGTCAGATTTGATTTGATCAAAAGCCGCTCTGGCTTCGGTCGAGAGGGGAAAGGAGGTGGTCTTGATAAGAGGACGTGCCTTGTCAGCGTAGTGTGGAACCCATTGGACGTAATATGAGAAAAAGCCCAGGCAGCGTTTGAGCGCTTTCTGGGTATTGTTGGTGGGGGGGGGGGTGAGTCCATTAAGGAACGCAAGCAGTCAGGATCTGGCATCCCTACCCCATTCTCCACCACGCAACCTAGAATCGCGAGTCGTGTGGTCCGGAAGACACACTTGTCAAAATTATAGGTCAGGTTCAGCCGACTGGCAGTTTGAAGAAATCTGTCTAGGTTGGCGTTGTGGTCCTGCGTGTCGTGGCCGCAGATGGTGACATTGTCCAGATACGGGAAGATAGCGGTTGCCCCGTTCTGGTCCACCATCCGGTAGGTCCATTTCCCGCTAGAAGACCGCGACACCATTCGTGACCCCGAATGGTACCCTGAGAAATTGATACAGCCGCCCATTCGCTTCGAAGGCCGTGAATGGTCGGTCCTCACAGCGGATCAGGAGCTGGTGGTAGGCCGAGCGAAGGTCAATGGTGGAGAATATGCGGTATTGGGCGATGTGGTTCACCTCATCCGTGATGCATGGCAGGGGGTACGCATCCAGGAGCGTGAAGCGGTTAATGGTCTGGCTATAGTCGACCACCATCCGTAGCTTTTCCCCATTCTCGACAACGACCACCTGGGCTCTCCAGGTACTTGAACTGGGTTCGATGATGCCCTCATCCAGTAATCTACGCACCTCACTCCTAAAGAATTGCCTGTTTTCGTAACTATATTGCCAACTTTTGGTGGCCACAGGCTTCCAGCCAGGGGTAAGGTTTGCGAAGAGTGCTGGCGGGGCAATCCGGAGTGTGGAACGGCCGCAGGATTGGCCCTGGGGCACAGGGGCGGGTTGCTCGGGTGCTTCAGGGGTGGGGCAATGGCAGACCGAGAGGGGGGCATGGGGTCCCCCAAAGTGTAGGGACACCGTTCGAAACTGACACTGAAAGTCTAATCCCAGCAACACTGGGGCGCACATTTGGGGAAGGATGAATAATTTGAAGTGGGTGACCGTTATGCCCTGTACTTCCAGCGTGGTGATGCAACACCCCTTTATCCCGGTCGAGTGCGACCTAGTTGCTAATGAGATCCTCTGGGTAGTGGGGATAATGTCAAGTCCGCAGCGGAGGGCCAGATCTGGCCGGATAAAACTGTCAGTTGACCCAGAGTCAAATAAGCAATTGGTGTAGTGTCCATGCACTTTAATCAGATCCATTGCTTTAGTGAGGGAATGAGAGCATTGCTGATTTAGTTTTATAGAAGCAGCCACTGATCCTGTTGACAGGGGAGTTCCGCGTGTTGACGTCACGCAACGGGATGACGTCATAGACGCAGTCAGCGCTGGAGGAGCAGGTTGGAGGTACTCCCGGAGGTGCTGTTGTGGTGGCGTCAGCGGATGAACGGTAAGTAGTGGGGGTTGTTGCTCGTGATTGGCGGTGGGTAGGTCATCGGTCGCGGCGGTCAGGCCCCAGCGGTCGTCAGCGATGGACACTAGGGCGAGTACCTGGTTGGCCGCGGCTGGTCCCCAGTCGGTCGCTGTGGCCGCACCAGCGGCGGCATGGGCAGTGGCAGCAGGGGAGCGGGCAGTGGTAGCATCGTCTCCGGGGGTGGCTGTGGCAGCGTCAGCCCCGGGGGCAATAGCGGGCGCTACAGGCGGGACCGAGGCCGGGTCGAGTGTTCCGCATGGGGGCGAGAGGCGGGCCAACATCACGGTTGCGAGGATGGGCTGCCCCTTCCGGGTTCGGCGTCTCCGTGACATCAGGCATTGCCGTGCAGGGGAGCCCTCGCTCTCATTGGACGAGAGCTCTGGGGAAGAAGAGTTTGAATGGGATAGTGGCGGTTGGGCTTCACACAAGGCACTGTGCTTGCTGGCGACCATTTTAGACCTACAGACTGCAGTAAAGTGGCCGCTTTTAAGACACTTCTGGCACCTGGCTTTTCTTGCTGGGCACTGGGACCTGCTGTGCTTGTCCCTCCCGCAGAAATAACATTTTAGGTTTGCAGGGGGCAGTGTAGCAGCAGCCGACAGGCCGTCAGTATATGGGGGGGGGGTGGTGGTAGGGTAAAAGGGCACTCTACTCACATCAGAACGTGGGATCCAGTTCCTAGAGAACTCGTTTGATTTTAAGGCTGCATCCTCCATTGTGATTGCAATCTGGGCCACGTCCTCTAGTTTTTCTAACCTTTGTTCGAACAAGTGCAGCCTCACTTCGTTCGATCGGAGCCCGGCCACATAGGCATCCCGGACGAGATCGTTTGTGATCTCGGCAGCAGTTTTGTCCACACAGTTACAGTCCTTGCCCAACGCCTTTAATATTTGTAAATATGCCCTGATGGACTCGCTGGGCTGTTGCTTCCTTGACGCAAGCAGGAGCCGGGCATGAACTCTGTTCATTGGTTGATCGTACAGTTCTTTCAGTACCTTTATGGCTGCGGTGTAAGTGGTCTCATCCTGGATGTTCTCGTAGACTCTCAAGGACACCATAGACAGCAATGCTGTTAGACGCTGGTTATCCTCCTCCACCTCAATGAGCCTTAGGAAGTTTTCAAAGTTCAACAGCCAGAACTTAAAGGCTTTGAAGGCTGTAGCTGACTGTGGGTCGATATCAAGCTTTTCTGGCCAAGTCAGACGCTCCATCCCTTTTAAAAAAAGTTCTTTTTGCTAATAAAATTGTAGAGCTTGTCGAAAGAACCAAAGACTTGTTGATCCAAACCAAGGCTTTTATTAGCAAAAGACAGGAGCTCTTCACAGGTGGCCGACCAGTCTGGAATGATCCGACCTGGCTCGGGACACAACCCTTTAAGGCCCAGACAGTAGGTGTGGCTAAGCTCTCAGCCAATCGCTGTAAGCATAGTCATTACACTTTAGATAGTGTAACTATATACATTGGTGATAGGTCTGTGCTATCACAACCACATTCTGGAAATACAATTTTTTTTGTGAAAACCATATAGATGACCACCAATTACTGAGAGAGAATTGTTAGTGCAAACCATTACTTAACACTTCAATCCATAAATCAAAATCCAAATACTTCTAAGTATAGAAAAATAATCCTGCTGATTTAATTAATTTTTTTTTAATTAGATTCAAATGGTTAATGTGGGAATACAGAAAAAGTCATTCTTAAATATTATGAAAATTTTAAAAATTAAATTAGCACATCCAAGCAACACAGCTTCTGTTTACTAGTAGAGGTAGGTCAATTATTGGAATCTGGCATGTATAAAAAATAAAACTTGGAGAATTATGCTTATTGGCATGGAAAGCACAAACCACAAGAAATAAGTAAGGGCACAAAGCAAATTCAGAAATGTTATTTCTTCAAATTTCAGTCAATACAAATGCCAATACACAGAACTACTTTTACAATGCAGATGGAATGACCAGAAAGACAATTCACAGAACTCAAGTAGCAACAGGAATTCCAGAAAAGTGATTGAAAAGTGATTGAAAAAACAACCTAGTTGTCAGTTAACCCCCAGCATCCTTGGACAGTTTTCACAGAACATTAGCATATTTTAACACCTTAAAGCAGCAAGAATTACTTGATGAAGATGTTAGAAAGCTATGAATACTTAAGGAATTATAAATAAAGTCTGTATAAATTTCTACCTTGGTACCAGAGTTGTTCTTCAGCTCCTTGACTGTTCTCTGCACTGATAATGAAACATCATTCCCTTTGGCCAAGTTGCTCACATCAGACCTGGAAGTATAGGTGAAAATAAAATAGTAACCAGGTGCTAACTTAACCACATGTACCTACCTCTACCACCTCCTCTAGCACTCATTCCATATCCCTACCAGTCTGCTTTAAAAAAAAAGAGCCCCAGTGGACCTCTTTGAATCTTTCTGATGATGCTGAGACTGCATTTAGTTTACTGACTCGCTGGGAAAAAGACCAAGTTTACAAGTAATACATTCCAGTTGAGAATTCACGAAGCGTAGCTTAAAAAAAAAGTGAGGATTGTGAGAGATGAGTAAAACTAATATGAAAATATGAGATGAAGAAAACTAGTATGAATATATGTGTAATGAATAAAGCCAGTACGAATAGGGTAAGGGTAGATAATAGAATGTAGGAAGTAAAGTTAGTCTGAATAAGATAAGGGTCTTCTAGCCTTAGACAGTCAGCAAGTACCACATATGTAATTAGTAAGCCTTAGACAGAATTAATAAGTTAGTAAGCCCTGAGGGTTGGGAAGGTGTGAATAAGGACAAAGGCAGGTGAATAAGGACAATGACATGATGGGACACAGAGAGGATACCCCCTGGTCCTCCAAGTTCACAGAAACAGCACATAGGCAGACAGGATTGCCTAATCCCAAACTTATCCAGGAGGCAGAAGAATGTTGGGGGGGGGGGGGGGGGTACCTCTACACTGAAATGAACAGTATAAAAGTTGGGTGAGCCCCAGTTTGTGTGTGTATTCCCATGGTAAGGGGAAGCACCCAACTTTACACTGTTGTACAATAAATGTTCTTTGTTCTCAATTTTTGTTTCGAGCGAAATCTGTGAAGGTACTTCTGTTTCTCACATTGATTTATCATGATGTAGGTGTGGGAGAAGCAAGTCCCATAAAACAATACCCATATAGGATAAACATTCAGAAGAGTAAAATCATGGATCAGGAGGTGGAATATATGTTGAGAAATGATATTATTAGACCTTCAAACTCAGATTGGAGTTCTCCTTGTATTCTGGTAATTAAAAGCAACTTTTCTTTAAGTAACCATTTGCCTTGGTGAATATTCATTGCTGCTGGGTTTTGGGGTCCTCTGGGCTTGTAACACATGTCAGAGTAAAATTCCAACCACCATTTATTTCCCCACTTTCCCAATTGATCCAGACCGCAATGTAGTCAGGGTCAATTTTCTTCACTGTCCACAATACCACCAATTTTGGTGTCATCTTCAAAACTCACTAACATTTTCTTTCAAGCTATAAATATATACACATGTAAATGTGTATATTGTTGGAATATAGGGGTTAATTAATCATAGAAAATATGTAGAATATATGCTTATGTACAATTCATTTTGTATATATGAATCCAGTACTATGTAACAATTTAATATTTACCTCATGGTGAAGGGAAAGAGTAATGTAAGTAAGGGGCAGCCACAGTATGTAGCAAAATTGGCTGATTACCAGTAGGTTTAGAATTGCCTGCTCCCAAAATACAAAAGAGAGGATATGTATGAAACAATTTAGGAGGAATGTTAAGGCAAAAGGAGGTGTTGATGAGCACAGGAGCCGATGGCCAGACAAGAACAAAGAGAATCCTGACAGAGACTGTCAGAAACAAAGAGAATGGAAACTAATTCAGGTAAGAAGGCAGAAGGAGGTGTTGAGTAGAACAGAAGAATATGGCCAGATGAGAACAAAGAAATAATTAGAAATATCTGGGGTATGAACTGATTTCTGATCAAAACAGCAGGATATTCTGGCCTTGAGGATTAAGATGGGAGCTCTACACCCCAGATATCACAGAGCAGGAAATTACGTGATAAATCTTATGCAAGAAATCTAGCAAAGAAAGCCAACTTTTGTTCTGTATGATAAGGTTGAGCTATATAAACTGTAGAGACTGGACAGTAGAGGTCAGCTTTGGGGAATAGCTCTCTGAACAGGTGACCTATGAACTAACGATTGAACCTGAGCTCTGTTAAGCTTTATTCTTGTGCTGTGTAATAAACTGATTGTTGAACCGAATAACTTCTCCTATCACTTCATTTAACGAGCACGCTGGACTCAGACGACGCATAGACTAAATGTGTGTGTGTGTGTGTGTGTGTGTGTGTGTGTGTATTTATAATTTGAAAGAAAATGTTAAGTCAGTTTTGATGACACCAAAATTTGTGCCATTCTTTATGTATACAAAAAGCACTGAGGTCAGTGGCACACATTGGTTAAAGGTCTCCAATCAGAAAAGCTACCCTCAACTGCCATCTCTGCCCCCTATCAATAAGACAACTTTGTATCTATGTATTCTAAATGTCTTATGGACCAACTCAGCAGACAGGACCTTGTCAAAGAGCTTGCTAAAATCCACAGACAACATCCACCACCCTGCTCTTGTCAATCTTATGTTCATCTCTTTTTTTAAAAATCAAATTTGGAAAACGTGACTTCCCAAGTGTTATGAGCCCAAACGACCCCAAAACCCAGCAGCAATAGACATTCACCAAGACAAATGGCTTTCAAACCAAAAGTTATTTTTAATCACCTTCAAACATGAAAATAGAATCAAACTTCAACTTAACTCTATTCTTATACTATACTCTATACTAACCCAAATTACCCCCTTTTAATTCTAAGCGCATGTGTATGTAATGTGTGTGTAAATTCAAGAAAAGTTATTTGGTTCACGGTTCAATCTCACTTCTCCTTCTTCCAAGTTTTCTGGTTGCAGGCAATCACCATACTGTGAACAGAATTTAACATGTATAAAGTTCACCAGGCTTGGTGCTTGAATGGTAAATGTTTACCACTCAGGAAGGTTTTTGTAGGGTTTGCAGAGAGATATTTGTTGCTCCAGGATTTCCACAACTGAGGTACCACCACTAGTCACCTCAGGGTCTTGCTGATGAAACTTGCCCCATCAGGGTTTTTCAGATGGTAACCTCTTTCTTTCAGATTACGACAGAGCTCCTTCTGTTCCTCTTATTCCAAGAGGAGCATCAGACAGATAGCACTTCAGCCATCCTTTGCTTTTGGAACTTTTCATCAGTTCTTCCTGGATTGCACTATGTCACACACACACCAGCTGAGAGGGCTTCTCTTCTCTCTCCCCCCAACTGAAACTCCAAAGAGCATGTGACTCATGTCTTGCAAAATCCCCACCTTCTCTAGCAAACAACAGTTCTTTCTTCTGCTCCATCTGTTGTTATCTTCAGGCTTTTTCAGGTGTATTCTCTGTTAAGAATGCGCCTGAAGAAGCAGAAGCATCCCTTTAAATTGCAGTTCAGGTGGCAGCGTTGAAAGCACAGTGTTGACCACCTGTCCTGTGCAGAATGTCCCCCTACTGATCCCGCTGCCCTGCTCTCTCCCCAGTCACGGGTCTGGAGCAGCTGGCGGGGGAGGAGGTTGGAGAACCGGCGGCGGAGGAGGAGGCTGGAGCAGCCGACGGGGGAGTAGGGCGCTCGAGTCAGGTACTAGCATTGTTTTGGCCAGCCCCTTTCTGCCCCGCCGGCTGCTCCAGCCCCCTTCTCCCCCGCCGGCCGCTCCAGCCACGCAGTTCCCACACTGACAACCCAGCCAGCTGCCCCTGCCCCGACGTCCTGCGCAGGGGGAAGGGGCAGCTGGGAGAGGAGCTGTCAGGGGCTCTCCAGCTGACTGTCATCCCAAACCTACTGAATGCAGCCGCTTTTGCATTCAGTAGACTGGGGAGGCCACTGTGCTGCGGCGATTATCCCTCTCGGAGGAGGGTTACAAAGTTCACCTTGCAAGCACCTCCTGCACATTCACGTGGCCTCCCAACAGCCACATATTGCCAAAATATGCGGCAAATGGCCACCTGAAAGTGCCTTTAGGTAGGTAAACAATCCAGAATTGACCTTTCTGTGAGCACTTGGCAGAAAGGGTACTGATAGACAGTATGACTCCAGCAAGACAATGGTCAAGCATTTTATGAAGTCAGTTCAATTAACACCTACTTTGAAAGGTGCTTACATTCTCCAGAGATCTTGCAATGTGAATTTTTCAGTATTTCAAATAAGATGTTTTAAAATCATATGTATATGACCTACTCTAAATCTTATAAATTCTCCCCAAATATTAATATTGTTACATAAGAACAAAGCCATACTGACTATCCTTTATCAGTCCTTGCCTTTCCAAATGCAAATCTCCTTCTTAATCCCTTCCAGTAACTTTCCCATTACTTTTTAATAAATTTAAAACCACAAATTCATGGATTTTTCAGTAATACAAGTCCATTTCAAATACATGTGCGATATAAAAGAATGAAGGGGGATGCCAATAGCCTTACATAAAGGAAATGTCACAACAAAATAATAAATAATCTAATTTCACTTAGCAGTATCATCCACAGCCCTAAAAAATCCACAAGTATGAGGGTGCTAAAAAATACCAAAGAATTTTAAAAGTTTTTTTAAAAATGAGATATATTCACCTCAATGATGAATCAGGATCAAATTGCAATTCTCCAGAGCCACTGCTGTTGTTACTGGTTTTGTTTATTGAAACATTGTTGGTTGATAACATAGTTGATGTAGTTTTAATCACAGGTACTGTGAAGGGAAAATTCATACATTTAAGATTTACATATTAAATCATTAAAAAGTAAAGCTTTTTAATCAGGACACAATTTACAACAGATTTTTGAAAAAAACAAGTTCATTATCCTAACTGCACACACCAACAAGCAAGGCTTTGGGATACCATGTTTTGGAATGAGACATTTATCCTAAATTCCTCCTCAAAAATAGTACAAATGTGGCGGCCCACCACCGAGGCAATCAAGCCATCGCTCCAAGCAGCAAGCGCAACCAAAGGCCTGCGCAGCGGCACTAGTCCCAACAAATGAACCGGTGGGTGTATGGCAAGGGCAGCTCAAAGGCCTGCAACCCCAAAATGGTGCTGGCCTTGCCGCACAACCAACAGACAGGGACAGCGTCAAGAAGGACATTTTTATGCAGCAAAGTACCTGCACGCAGGAAACGCATGTTGTGACATCAGCCAAGGGCGGCCTGGGCGGGAACAGAGTTAATGTAAAAGTAGGGCCTGAGCCCTAACAAAACACAGAGCTTAACGTGACTACACTACGTGTGTGTGGCTTCTTTCAAGTAGCGCACGGCTACAATTGGTGACCCTAATGATTTAGACGGCATCTAAGCCCAGCAATGAGCGAAGAGGCAGCAATCAACATGGTCACTATCAAGCTGCCGACCTTCTGAACGAATCAACCAGGTGTGTGGTTTGACCAGGCTGAGGCAGCAGATCACAGCATAATCCACCTGGTACTACCACATGGTGAGGGCCCTGGACCAGGACACAGCAGACTGGGTGGCCAACTTCATCCAGGAGCCCCCATCTGAAGGCACATACACTGTCTTCAAGGACTCGCTGATTGAGACTTTCGGGTTCTCACGGCTTGAAAGAGGGCACATCTGCTCCACCTGGGCAGGCTAGGAGACAAGCACCCGTCAGCCCTCATGAACGAGATGCTGACACTCCTGAACAAACACAAGCCCTGCATCATGTTTGAGCAGGAATTCCTGGAGCAACTGCCCAAGGTCATCCAACTGCTCCTGGCTGACACAGATTTCAGCGACCCGTAACAAGTCGCAGCACGAGCGGACATTCTGTGGAAACGGAAGAGAGAGTGCTCAGCGTCCACGGGACTTGTCACTAAACCCTGCAACCAGACCCACGCAGAGTCACCGAGAGAAAAGCAACGTCTCAGAGGAGGTGATCCAAAGGACTAGTGGTGTTTCTACCACCAGAGATGGGGCACCAGAGCCCACCGGTGCAGCCCACCACGCACGTTTCAGGGAAATGCCAGGGCCAGCTGTTGCTAATGGACATGACAGTCCAAACAACGTTTCCTCGTGCATGCAGGAGCAGAGGTCAGCATCCTGCCCCCAGTTGGGACAGGTCACCAGGAACAGGCAGTCAGGCCTCACGCTGAGGCCTGCAAACAACAGCACGATTCAGAACTGCCCAACTGTAGTTGGGAGGCAGCCTCTTCTTGTGGGTGTTCATGCTGGCCTCAGTGGAACAACTGCTCCTTGAGGCGTACTTCCTACACACCCACAGCCTGCTAGGGACCTCAAGGGAAGGAGACTGGTCCATGCAAACACTTTTTAAACCTTCCCCCTCAAAGGTGCCAGGTTCCCAGCACTCCACCGGGACTCCGTTTGGAGATAGGACAAGGAGTACACCAGGGTCCTGGCCTAGTTCCCTGCAGTGTTCACCCCCCAATTCACCACAGTGATGCCCTGATATGAAGTATAGCACCACATCCTGACCCAGGGCCTGCCGCTCCACTCAAGGGCAAGACGGCTTCCTCCAAAGAAGCTCCAACTGGCGAAGGAGGAATTCAGGAAGCTGGAGGAGCTCGGCATCGTACAGCAGTCAGACAGCCAATAGGCTTCTCTCCTGCACATGGTACCCAAAGCAACTGGGGGCTGGAGACCATGTGGCGACTACTGCTGGCTCAACAAGGCCACACCACCAGATCGGTACCCCGTGCCGCACATCCAGGACTTTGCGGCTAACCTGCACGGGGCAAAGATCTTCTCCAAGATGGACCTCTTGCGGGGATATCACCAGATCCCAGTACACCCCGATGATATCCCCAAGACCGCCATCATCACCTCATTCGGCATTTTCAAATTCCTCTGAATGCCGTTGGGGCTAAAGAATGCCTCACAGACTTTCCAACAACTATTGCATTCAGTGCGCCGAGACCTAAACAGCACCTTCATGTACCTGGACAACATCCTGGTAGCAAGCAGGAACCAAAAGCAGCATTTGGCGCCCCTCCGCAACCTCTACACCCAACTGAGCAAGTTCAGCTTGACGGTCAACCCAGCCAAATGCTAGTTCGGATTAGTGGCCATTGATTTCCTGGGCCACCGGATAACTAATGAAAGAGCTTCACCATTATTCAGAAAAGTGAAGGCGATCCCCTTAGCTGCCCAGATCAAGCGGCCCTTGTTTTCCCAGATGACAGGCAAGGCGAAGAACATCACCTAGGACGAGGAGTCAACAGAAGCCTTCGAGAAGGCCAAGAAACCTCTGGTGGATGCCAGTCTTCTAGAACATCCCAGGTCAGACGCTCCAATGGCCCTGACAGTGGATGCCTCGGGAATGGTGATTGGCAGTTCTGGAGCAGCAGATCGAAGGAAGTTGGTGGCCGCTGGCTTTCTTCAGCAAACATCTGCAGCCTCCAGAACTGAAGTACAGCACTTTAGATAGAGAGCTATTGGTGCTGTACTTAGCCATCCGCTACTTCAGGTACTTCGTAGAGGGCAGGTCCTTCACAGCTTTCACAGATCACAAGCCCCTAACTTTCACCTTGGGTGATATCTCAAACCCCTGGTTGGCCTGCCAGCAATAACACCTGTGTTACATCTCGGAGTATACCACAGATGCAAGGCTTGTCTCTGGCAAGGACAACGTGGTGGCCAACACACTGTCCAGGCAAAGTATCCACACATTATCGTGGGGAGTAAACTTCATGGCACTGGTAGAGGCGCAGCAGAAAGACAAGGACTGTCGTATCAGGACTGCAGCTCCAGGACACCCTAGTCAGCACAGGTAACACCACCCTCCTATGCGATATGGCCACCGGTCAGGTCAGACCCATCGTCTCTAATGCTCTGAGATGACAGATTTACTACTCCATCCACGGACTGCCTCACCCGACCATTAGGATAACGGTCCGGCTGGTGGCCAGCAAATACATGTGGGATGGATTGGGGAAACAGTTCAGCGGGAGGGCGAAGGCATGCATGCAGGGCCAGACAAACAAGGTACAGCAGCACACCAAGACTCCACCTTAGCACCTCGAGCCCATGGAACAAAGATTCGACCACATCCACATAGTAGGATCCTTGCCGGTATCCCAGGGTTTCCATTATCTGTTAACAATGGTCAACCACTTCACCAGGTGGCCAGAAGCAGTCCCGCTGGCAGACACATCCACAACCTTGTGCACCAGGACCCTTACCTCATCCGGAATGGCACGGTTTGGGTAACTGTCCCACATTACATCCGACAGAGGGGCCCAGTTCACCTCCAGACTATGGTCCAACCTCACCAGCCTGTGGGGTGCCCAGCTGCATCACACAACAGCTCACAACTCAGTCCAATCAGTTGTTGGAGTGCTTCCACAGGCACCTCAAAACCGTGCTCATAACCAGACTCCAAGGATCCAATTGGGTAGACGAGCTACCATGGGCGCTGTTGGGCATCCCCAAGGCACCCAAGGAGGACCCCAACACCTCTTCGACTGAACTCATCTACTGGTCCCAGGAGAATATATACCATCCCCAGGCGGACAGCAGGATGACTCTGCAGCATTCCTCAGCAAGCTAAGGGAAAGAGTCGGCAACCTAGCCCCAATTTCACCTTCCAGGCACAGTCACGCGAGGACCAACATACTGTGAGCAAATTTTAATTGGCAGGGGTCCACATTGCCCACCGCTACAGAGGCCATATGAGGATCCGTTCTGTTACTGCCTGTTGACAGGTTCAGTATGGAAGTGCAGAAACATCCACAACAACGGGGTCACAATGGAGATGGAGATCGGAGGCAAGATTGAGGTCTTCACAACAGATAGGCTGAAGCTGGCACATCTAGACCTGGCACACCTGGTCGAGGCACCAGCACCACACCGAAAAGGCAGGCCACAAAAGGCTGCAGAGTCTTTGCTTCTGGGCACTAAGGACAATACCGCCAGTTCTGGGGGGGGTGTGGGGTCATGTGGTGGTCTGCAGCAGCGATCGAGCTGGCGCACCAGACAGCAAGTGCAACCAAAGGCCAGCAGCCCACGCAGCGGCACTGTTGCAAACAAGCAAACTGACAGGTGAATGGCAAGGGCAGCTTAAAGGCCAGCAACCCCAAAATGGCACTGGCCTTGCTGCGCAGCCAGCAGACAGGGACAGCGCACAGGGAAGAAGGGCATTATTATGCAGGAAATTACCTGCGTGCGGGAAACCTGCTTTTGTTATGCATGTTTTGACGTCAGCCAAGGGGGAAGCCATGAAGGGAACAGTGCAAGTATAAAAGTCTGGCCGGAGCCCTAGTAAGACCGAGAGTTTAACCTGACTACACTAAATAGCGTGCATCTACACAAACATGTTTCTGCCTGCCAGATTTCATTCTGCAAAATATTGTTTCTCTCTCCTTTGAAATCTTGATCATAATCCCATAATATAATCAACAGGTGGTGAAAATTATGATACTACAATTTGACATATCAAATATGCTCATCATGCATAAATATTAAAAATATTTTTGAACACCAAAAAAACTAACGAGTATATCCTCTCACCATGTTGTCTTCATACATCATCTTATTGTATTCTCAAAACAAACTCACCAGACACATATTTTTTATGCCAATCGTCAGATAACACAAGCTGTGCTTTCCCCTGATTAAAGTTTTCAGAAGCAATTTCCAACAGCTCAAGTGGTTTGGCTTTGATATCCAATGCTTTCCGAAGAATGTTTCTGCACTTCCATACCGAACCTGTCAACAGGCAGTAACTTTATTACTCACTTTTCACAAATCTGTCAGCACTGTTGAAGGTTTACAGTGATAAAACTGGAATGGATACAGACCTCGATCCAGCTCAAATTGCGCATATGCTATATGCACAAAAGCAAACTTCTTACAGTTGACACGTGCCAGGTTAAACTGCTCCTGCGCTTCATCCACATCCACAAAACTGAGGAAGAGAAAGGAGAGTTTCATTGGAGCTTGCATAAAGGTAGAAATAAAGCTGAAATTTATCTTAATTTACTCATCAGGTAGTATCATTAAAAGGAGTTAACAACCTACAAGGTTTTATGTGAAGATAGCTGAAATAATGCAGAAAGTTTCATTTACAAATGGAATATCAGATAACCCCATTCTAAAACACAATTTGGATATGGCAACAAATGAATATATAGGTCTAAAAGTGAGGTTATCTTCAAAAACATCCTTGTATAAAGTTATTACCAATGAAATTAAAAAATAAAATCCTGGGCACTTGGCACTGTAAAGGGATCAAGTGCATAGAGGATTGTTATGAACAAGGATAATTTATGAAATTTGAACAGCTAAAAAATAGACATAATTTGTCAAACAGAACTTTCTTCTGCTATCTTCAATTAAGATCTTTTAAAAGAGATAGTTGAGGACCAGCCATGATCCTACCAACATGTGGTGACATGGGGGCTCTTCTTTGAAAGAGGATCACAAGTAAATTTATATTGAAGATGCATTTCCTATTGCAGAGCAATTCCCAAAACCAGGCTTGCCCATATCGAGTGAAAGAGGGGAGATGGTCTTGGGAAAAAGTATTCAAGACAATATTCGTCAAAATTGAAAATATGACATCATTTATTAATGTAAAATGTAGGTTGGTACAATACAATTTTGTGCACCAATTATACCTTGCACTACAAAAATTACAATTTAAAATCTTAAATTCCTGACTCGTGTTTTAGGTGTGGTATCAAGGTTGGAATATTGATACATTCAACCTGGGTATGCATGAAAGATCCTTTTGGTATTGTTACAAGACCAGAGGACCCCAAAACCCAGCAGCAATAGATATTCACCAAGACAAATGATTACTTACAAAAAAAGTTGCTTTTAATTATCTTTAAACATGAAAATAGGATCAAACTCTAACTTATTACTATTAACTTAACGTAACAACCCCCTTCTAATTCTAAGCGCACATGTCTGTAATGAGTGTGTAAGTTCAGAAAAGTTCTTTAGTTCACAGTCCAATCTCACTTCTCATTCCTCCAAGTTCACTGGCTGCAGGCAATTCTTATACCATGCATAAAATTTAACATTTATAAAGTTCACCAGGCTTTGGTGCTTGAAAGGTAAATGGTTACTGCTCAGTAAGGTTCTTATTGGTTTTCAGAAAGAGATTTGTTGTTCGCTGGACACCCACAACTGATTCCTTTTTTAATCAGCCACTTCAGTGTCTTGCTGACGAAATTTCCCCCTTCAGGGTTCTGAAGATGATAACCTCTTTCTTTCAGGTCACCAGAGAGTGCCTTTTTGTTTCTCCTATTTTAAGTGAAACATTAGACAGGCAGTCCTCTCTTGCATGATCCACAAGGGCTTTGACCAGGCTGAACTAAGCACTCACTACCAATCTTCGAAATGGGGTTTTCTGCAAGCTTGCCACCTTATCCTTTTCCAGTCCCAGTTGCTGCTGCTGACTGTAAAACTGTAGAACTGAATTCTCTCTAAGAAAAGCCTGTTTGACTCTTTCTGCTTGCAAACCCACATGACCCTCCAAGAACAGCAAGTTCCACTCCAGAGAGTCTGCGGCTCCAACATTCTTTCATTTGTTGCCTTTTTATAAGCAATAATCCATTAGTGAAGTCTCTTGTGCACTCTCCAAAACTTTTGCAAAAGCTCTTGGTGCCGATATGTCTTGCATTAGTAGAGGTCTAGTATTTTAAATAAGACCTGTTTTAAAGCATTTGCATGTGACCTGCACTAAAACTCCTGCCCCAATTTATCTCCCCAAAACATATCTATATATACAAACAACAATCTGTTACAATGTGACTTGGCGTAAACTTTGACAAAAATTATAGAAGTGGATTTTCCATTGGAACCAGAATGGTATTTAAGGAGCAATGTTACAGCATAATATCAAATACAGTTCATGAGGATTGCATTGGTGGTAGCCAGGGAATGTATAGCTTTTACATGGAAGTCTGACACCACTCTCTCCCCCACCCCCCCTCTACTTATTACTTTCTGAAATATGGAAATGCAAAGTTGAGCCCCCCTGGAAAAAATAACTTATAATTTTAGAAAGTAATATGATGTGTTTGTTAAAATATGGCAACCTTATTTGAATCATACTGGATTAAGGATATAACTAACTTCACCAAAAGGTTTAAATTATATAGTTAGGTTAATAGCATCCCTTCATTTTTGGACAATTGTTTTCTAATGTTAGCATTTGGGAGGGTGGGGGGAGAGTGAGATTTGGGCAATCGTAATGTAATTGTAAATACTATTTCTATGATGTATGAAATAATGTCCTATGAGTCTTGAAAAAATTATAAAATATTCAAAAAGATAGCTGAAGTAATTCAGCAAGGGATAGGTTCTGACAGAACTAGATTGGTTTCATAATAGAAAAAGTAATGATTTGTAATTTACCAGATGAAGCAAAAGGTTTCAGTAAATACGTAAGAAAAACAAAGTATTAAACAATTTCCCAGAAGTACATATAGTCATGTGAAAAAGTGACAACCCCAAGATAAAATTGAGTAGGAATGACATACATCGTACCATGAAGAAATCCACCAAATAAACGATTGTAATCTCTTATAGATCACTTGACACAAGGTAAAAAATAAATAAATCTGGAGTGGTAAAAATGATCTGGGGCAGGTTGTTTCTCATGGACTGTTACACTGCTATAATCATAGTCATTGAATGATCAGCAATAATCTTTTAAAAATTTGACAATGATGTGGAGTTGGTCAGCAAAAATTAATCATATATAAATGAAATCTACAAGATGAAAAACGAGTAGTATTTCCTGAGGAATCAGTACACTTGTTAAAAAGTACAGATGGCCCAATGTTACAGGGGTTTGCTTTCCTATAAGACATTTCATAGTACATTTTTCAATAATATGGAGTAATGTCATCTGAGCATGTGTCAAAAATAAGAATTGAAAAGAAATACATATTTGATTTTTTTGGAGAAATATTGTTTGAGTAATTTTTTTTGGTACTAATTTGTGAATTCGATTGGAATGGAATTCATTTATGTGAATTACTATAATTCAATTGTATTCTCAATTTTATTCTGAATTCAAATTAAGAAAGGAACAATTAAAGTACCTGAAAGGTTTAGACAGGGACAAATATTTATAAATTGGATTAAAACCCTGTATAATGGACCAAAAACAAGGAAACAAACAGACAAGTCTCTAACTTTTTTCAATCAATTAGAACCAGTAGATAGATCCAGCTTTATTTATTTTTGCAATAGAACCATTGGCAGAATTGATTAAGTCTGATTCTGATATTAAAGGTTTTAGAGTTCGTAGAGAGGAACACAAGATTAGTTTATTTTCAAATGCTGTAATAATTTATTTGATGAAACTGGAAAGTTCATTATGTAAATTATATTCAAGATTAAGAGAAATCGAAACAGAATCTGGTTACAAAGTAAATTGAAACAAAAATAAGATTATGCCTCTTGCTACAGGTGATTATACAGTATAAAAGAGATAGCCAATTTAAATGGCCAGTGAATGGAATAAAATACTTAGGAACACGAATAGATAATTTTAAAAACATATTTAAATAGAATTATTACCCTTAACTTAAGAAAATTGATGAAGATTTTTTTTTAATGGATGGAATGACCTACAACTTTATTGGGAAGAGTTAATTGTATAAAAATGAATATTTTTCCTAGGTTACATCTTTTTCAAACATTGCCTACATTTATTCCACTTCCAGAGTGTTTTGTTTTATTTTCCCTGGAAATTGAATAAATATGCAAGAAAGTTTCTTTGGGAGGGCAATATGTCAGAGTCTCATTAGAAAAATTAACTTGGAAATTTAAATTGGAGGTTAACTCCCAAATTTAAAAAATTATTATAAAGTAGCATGAATTAGATTGTTGTCTTCTTTCTTTGAACAGGGAGAAACCAGCATGGATTAAGATCGAGATGGATAAAATAGGGGAGATAAGGGCTGAAGATTTTACATATAAATGGGGTAGGAGATTAAAAATTGGAGATAGGATACTCCTTTGATGAAATGTTTGATTAACATATGCAACAAGGTAAATGTTAAAATGGGGATGAGGAATTATGAGATACCTAAAATGCCATTGACTAAAAATAGACTTATTCCCTTTACAATGAACAACCAACTTTTTAAATACTTGGTCTAGCAAAGGAATTAAGAAAATAGTGGATTGTTTTAAAGGGAGAAGTTTAATGTCATTTGATCAATTGAAAAATAAATATGGAATACAAAATAATATATTTGTTATTATCAAATAAAGGTGTATTTGCTGGATAAATTGGGCCCAAAAATGTTATTGCCCGAAAGGAGTTAAATAAAAACTTTGGTTTGTAATAAATCTTTTAATAAGTTTATTTCAGTTATGTATAGACTATTGCAAAAGGGAAAACAAAAATGAGGAATCCATAGATCTTGACAGAGATGAGAAACTAATATTAGTATTGTGGAGAAAAATTGGTTGGAATTGTGTCATAATAGTATGACAAACACAATAAATGTTAGATATAGATTGGTTCAATACAATTTTTATATCGATTATATCTTACCCCACAGAAATTAAATAGACTGAAATCAGGTTCATCAGATAAATGTTTTAATTGTAATTAAGAGATAGATACTTTTTTTTTTAAATATATATGTTCCACTTGAACGTGTCCAAAATTGAGACCTTTTTGGATGGAATTAGGAGCATTTTTAGAACGGAGTCACTAGTTAAAGTTCCTCAAAATCCAAGTTTTCTTATTAGGTAATATATCTGGGACAAGGCCAAAACTGAAACTTAATATGTTTCAAAAGGAATTTGTGAAAACTGCATTAGCAGTTGCAAGAAAATGAATAGCAGTGACACGGAAATCAGATTCGCATTTGGGGATACATAGGTGTATACCTCTTGAGAAAATTACATATAATTTAAGAAATAAATGATGTTTTCTTTAAAAATTTCATGCCCATCTTTACAAATTGTAGGTATTACATTATGAAAAATTAAACCTCAAAGAACTTCATCAACTCCTTGGAATTAGTATATGTTTAGTATTGTAAAGACAAAATTTGATTAAATGTATTGAAACTCTAGTAACCAGATGTGTTTCTTTCCTTTTTTTGTACCTTTTTCCTCTCTTTTTTTTTAAATTCTTTTTTTCTTTTTGTTTTTTTTTAAGTTATTTGCTGCTATTATTATTGAGGGGAAGTGGTGGGAGGGGCTATATAATACTATATATTACTGATTTGAGAAGTATTTGGGATATTTTCTGTATCTAGATATTAAAGTATGTATGAAAAGCAAATAAAATATTCAAAAAAAAGGGACAATTATCCAGGAACATAATTTCCCTTGCTCTGCCTGAAACCTATTCTTTTGAAAGACTAAATGCATTTTGTTTCCATTTAAAAACTCCTTTTGACAGCATAAGAAATTTAATTTGTAAATCCAAATCTTTTTAAAAAGCACCAATATAAGCAAAGATACTTACCTTTTAAGCTTTGCAAAAGAGATTAAAATACGAGCATAACATTCATTTGCATGATGCTTCTCAACTGGTAGGGCTACAACTGCATCATCATACAACTCTATAAGCCTATTTAATAGGCTTTCATTAGTTTGTGGATCACCCATCTTTTCCACTTTCTGAAGGTATGCAAACCAGTCCTCTGGAAAGTTTCCATCAGCCAAAATTTGTTTAATTGTACCAGTATGGTCTGTTGCAAAAAAAAAGGCAATGTTTCATTATAATATATAGTTTGATAGTGAAGTAAAAACATGAAAATATAATGCAAGCATTCAAGCAGCAAGGCTCCAGTTGGTATTTTTAGATGTTTTATTATCAGAGTACTGGAGAAACTAAAATTGTTTTGCCTAAGGTTCTAAATTGCCTCCTGCTACATATTCCTCTAATAAAACAGGTTATACATACAAATTTTAATATATCCTTCCTTTACTGATAAACATTCAGATCATAGCAAAGGCTTCAATCTCTGTACACTGTGGTGTCATCAAAAAGTAAGAAGTATCATTCTGTATTGAGACAGAAAAACCAGAGGACATTCTTTTCCCTCTTGCAATTCAATCATTTTAAATTTCTCGATATGGGAATTGAATTAACTCTTACATAATTTAAAGAAAATGTGTGCTGCACTGTACCTGTAATTTCCCAATTCGATTTCAACTCTTCAGTTCTGTTGTCTTCCCCACATTGTGTTCGTAGGTCTGCTAATCGACTCACAAGGCGAGCAAGTCGCATCCTTGATTCATTCATTTCATCCTCCATCACTTCAAGCAAGGAAGCTGGAAGCTTTAAAAGTATTTCAACTGATAAAAATTCACCTTTACTTTCAAATTAACATCGCACAGAGAGGTACCAATTTAAAAGTAAATATTCAAAAAAAATTAAATGGCTAAAGAGTACTCATATCATAAATGCACTCATGTTACCTCAACCTTTGGATAAGTGTGCATTGTAACAACATGCACAATAAGCTTCAATCATATCACCTATTCTACTTTTATTTGAATTATCTGCAGTCTGACATTCAATTAAAATGAAGAAAAGTGATCATTAAATACTTGAATCAGAAAAAAAATTGAATAAGGTTTCTATCTTTGGATATTTTCTGTATTACTTCCTTAACAATAATTATGGAACATAGTCCTTAAAGTGCTCGGGTGGTCTTTGCTTCCTAAGAACACCTGAACAAATTTTCTCTTGGAAGAAAACATGCATCCAACTTTGATGAGTGGTGCAAGATGCATATAATCTGAGATCTAGGATGGAGAATTGAACAAACAGTAATGGAATTTTCAACTGAAAGGATATTGTTTCAGAAGATCTCATTAGCAAAAAACCACCAGAGAAAAACTGAACAAGGTGAAAAAACAGTACAAAATCACGAGGAAGCAACAGAACTATAAATCAACATAGGCATAAAATGGGAAATTGGATTTGCAATAGATCCAACTCATTAAAATATTGCATTAATACACTAATTCCATCACTGGCACAGCCATCCAAATGTAAAATTATAGATGTGGTACTGAATTGTAATTAGAAGAACCAGCCCTTAAAGACCCATCGACAGAAAAAAAGTCAGAAATATAAAATTCAATATTACGATGCACAAGAGAACACTTTCTACTAAAAGAAACTACGGAATCAGGATTTAGGCAGCAAAACAGATTAGAAGGTGACTGGTAACCATAACCAACCCACAACTACAGTCATAACACATTGTAACTCAGGGAAAGAAAAGTTAACTCCAAATGGATCAGCTGCAATGGAAAAAAAATTTGAATTAGAAAATATGAAATCATGTTCGAGGTGCACAGAAATCTTAAGACTTTTATAATGACCAAAACTTGTGCCCTCTCACACCAAAACATTTTTTTTAAAGGTAGCAGGGTAACGTTTAACACAGGTGAATGCAATGTTAAATTCAAGTTAAATAAAAAATAAATCTGCACATAACATAATAAATAAGAACATTAAAAGTTCCATTGAAGGGGCTCAGATTTAACTACAATCCACCAATGCAAATTTCCTTGAAACTTGTAGAATTGCTTTTATTCACATTCAAAAGGAAATGTTGATTTCATGCAATTACTGTTTAAATTAACCAATATCCACAGCATAAAATTACACCCAAAAATAGCATACAAGAAATTCAACCTAATATCCGATGCACTTGAACAGCTTTTCTCAACTGCTCCCCCCCCCGCCACCCCCCAAACTGAGGGCCACAGCACATTCAAGGGGGCCAGGACTGAAATTACAATTTTTTTTTTTGTTTTATTTAACACATCCTAAAGTATTTTTAGAAAGGCTTCAATTTCGTCTGGAACAGTATGGAGAAATGTTAGGATATAAGGTTAATTGGGATTAAAAGTGCAATATTACCGATTTCAAATGAGGATTATTTATATTGTAAAGATTACAGTTCCGATGGACTAAAAAAATTAAATATTTAGGAGTATTGGTTAATGTTGAATATCAAAATTTATATGAATTGAATTATGTACCTTTATTAAATAAAATTAAATCTGATTTGAATAAATGTTATTAACTTACCATTAACTTAGATAGGACGAGTAAATTGTTGTCAAAATGAATGTTTTTCCATGTATTCGATATCTTTTTCAGTCTATTCCTTGTGTACTTCCAAAAGTTTTCTTTAAAGATTTAAATGCAGCAGTGAGATTATTTTTATGGAAAGGTAAATTAGCTAGAGTGTCTTTTACAAAAATTGACATGGAAGTATGCATTAGGTAGACTTCAATTACTACACTTTCAGAATTATTATGAGGTTGCCCAATTAAAGTTTAATAGAATGTTTGACATAGATTATCCTCCGATTTGGGCTAAAATTGGAGTTAGCACAAATTGCTGAATTTCTATTAATTAATGTATTTATAAATGGAACCCTTCTCTTTTAAAAAACTATAATGTACCTGTATTGAGGCACTTGATGAAGATTTGGTATGATAGAGATCAGATTATAGGTACCAAAGGCAAAATTTCAGATAAGACGCCATTGTTTCAGAATAAATTAATCCCTTTTTCAGTAAATAATTATTACTTGAAAAATTGGGACATGAAGGGTATTAAATTAGTGGAAGATTACTTTGAGGCAGGCCAGTTTCTTTCTTTTGCTCGACTTCAGGAAAAATTTGGATCATTACCTAACCCCTTGTTTGCATATTATCAAGTGGGAGAGACTTTCCTTATAGCAATAGACACACATTCCAAATGGCTAGTAGTTTTGCATATGAAAATCACCAAAACTGATTCTACAATTGAACAGCTACGAGCCATGTTTGTCACATACGGATTCCCTCACGAATTGGTCATAGATGTAAATGGACCCCAGTTTACATCAAAACCTTTCAAAAAATTTATGTGCGACAACAAAGCAGACATAGTTTGTCGGCACCCTATCACTCAAGTACTAATGGGGAGGCAGAACACTTTGTGCAAACATTCAAAAAGGCAATGAAAACCAAAAAACTCCTAAACACCTCCTGGACTCTCAGAATTGCAGATTTCCTATTAGGGTACAGAAACATACCGCCTTCTTCCACAAAATGCACCCCAGCAGAATTGATGATTGGCTGCAATCTGCAGACAAGATTGTCCACAGTTCACCCTGATCTGGGCCTGTTTAGAAAAATCCACATTGCCACAAACTTTACCTAGAACACTGGAGATGGGCAAGAGAGTACTGGCACAAGATTACAGACACTATGAGCCCCTGCTCATACTCTGATCTATTGGGAGACAGTCTTATGGAAATGACACATTAACCAATTGTGGCCATTGCCTGGCACCAAAGTCCACAAACTACCTCATAACCTGGAGGAGGTAGAACCAGGCCTGCAAAGGCAATCCAACCCCTTGGGCTGTGAAAGAGGGGCAGAGTCAGGTAGCCCAATAACTGTGACAAGCAGCCCAGCACATAGAACCCCGGAGGCCAGCAATCACTGTCAATCCAAATATTGATGGGTCCCACCCAGACCAGCCCCGAGCACATACCAGTCCAGTATGCCACACCAAGGTAGTTTGAGATAAAGACCACCCGAGCACTTTAAGGACTATGTTCCATAATTATTATTAAGTTCCTTTCTGTATTATAATCACTCAGTATATGTACCCTAATTCGCACTAATAGTCATGGGCCTGACGTAGTGATGGTAGAGGGGAACCATTCAACATTTATTGCATTGTGCGGGGGGAGAAAAAAAGTGTTGTGTATAAGCCCGCCCTGCTGTCCATCACGACACCCACATCATGATGTCACCTCTCTATGTCAGTAGCCACATTAGTCTAATGGTATTAAAGAATGAGAAAAACACGACAGTCCTAATTGTGTAAGTGCATACACAACACTGGCAGTTTACAGGACCGGGTTCCTGACACAGGTCTCTACCCTGGCAATCCACAGGACCGAGCTTCCACCGTGAGCTTTCACCCTGAACCCAGAAGCCCACAGGACTGAGTTTTGGAATCGGGTTTCCACCTTGCCCAAGCGACATTCAAGACCGAGCCACCATCGTGAACTCCCACACTGGCTCTGGGAGTGCACGAGGCTCTCTCCATCCTCTCTTGGGCCCTTCCTCCCCTCCACCTCCTGATTCACCCCATTCTCCTCCCCTTCCTGAAACCCTCCACCCTATTGAACCTCCCCCTAACACCTTCATAGTCTTCACCGTTCCCTCTGGCCTTCCCCTCTTGGAGGCTGAAGGCTCTGTCCTCAGTGGAGGTCTCACTTTTGTCCCACTTTGCCCACACCATGATGTTGAACTCTCCTTCCGTCTGATCAGTCTTCCTTCTCCTGGACATCTTGTTCTGGTCTTCGGCCTGCTCTAGACCTTTATATTTCCAACTACCACCATGACATCAACCGTATAGACTTCACTACTTCTCTGGCTCATTCCAATCTCACCCCTTCAGAACACTTGGCCTTCCACTGTCCGCACCAATTTGAACCTCACCATCAAACCTGCAGACAAGGGTGTCACTGTTGTGGTCTAGGGCACTAACCTCTATCTGGCTGAAGCTAGATGACAACTCTCAGTCACCTCTTCTTACTTACCCCTCCAACAGAATTCCAAAAAAACTCATCAAATCACTGTATCATGCATCATCTCTGAACTCATCACTTGCGTTCACCTCCCCACACCACCTGTTTCTACTTCACAATCCCAATTGTCCCAACAGACCCATTGTGACTGCATACTCCAGCCCCACTGAATTGGTCTCCACTTAGCTCAACTATTTTGTCTCCCCACTTGCATCCATGCTTCTTCACATGCCTTCCATCACTTTAAAAACTTCCACATCCCTGTACTCGATCGCACTATGTTTACTATGGACATCCAATCCCTATACACCTCTATCCCCCATACCAAAGGCATCAAAGCCCTTTGTTTCATTCTGGACTACAGAATCAACCAGTCACCCTCCACCACCACCAGACTTCAGCTGGAAGAACTTGTCCTACCCTCAATAATTTCTCCTTTGACTCCACTCATTTGCTCCAGATCAAAGGAGTAGCCATGAATATCCACATGGGCCCCAGCTATCCCTGCCTTTTCCATGCAACAAACTGACACAGGCAAGGCCCCTCAATTCTTCCTCAACTACATCAAAAACTACTTTGGTGCGGCCTCATGCATCCACCTTGTTATCAACTTCAACCCCAACCTCAAATTTACTTGGTCCATCTCTATCAACATTTTCCCTTTCCTCTATCTCTCTATCTCCATCTTGGTAGACAAACTCTTGATAGACATCTACAAACCCACAGCTACCTCAACGACACCTCTTCCTGCCCTATAAGGTTTCCATTCTCTACTTCCATGCCAGATCATCAGAAATGCCCACCTTCAAACAACATAGCTTTCCCTCTACCATCTGTGCTCACCTGCCCCCTCCACCCAAACACACAAGGACAGGATTCGTCTTGACTTAACCCACCAGCATCCTTATCCAACACACCCTCCTTCTCCATTTCCGCCCACTACTACGCGCATATTCCCCTCTCCTCCCTGCCTTCCACAGGGACTTCTCCCTCTGTGATACCATTATCCACTCCTCCCTCCTTGCGCCCACATTTCTTCCTCACCAATAAAATCCTTCCAAGCGAAGCCACATTTCGTTTGTGAATCTGCAGGGCTCACCTACTGCATCCCGTGCTCCTGTTGCGGTTTCCTCCACGTCGGAGAGGCTGGGCACAGATCACTTTGTTGACCACCTCACAATAGCATGGATCACCCAGGAGCCACCCATTTCAATTCCCCATCCCATTCCCTCGTTGAGATGCACGTTCAAGGTCTCACGTCCTGCCACATGGAGACCATCCGCAAATTGGAGGGACAACATCCCATTTTCCAACTGGGCACCCTCCAACCGGATGCTATTAATATTATGAACTTAAATGGTATTAACTTCTCCGGCTTAAAACATCCCCAACCCAGCTGTCTCTCCCTTATCAATTCTCAGCTCTCCCCTTATCAAATCCAAATCACACCTTTTGTTGGTCTGGACTACTACCCCAGCCTGTCTTCTGTGATTTCCTGTCTTTTCCCCCCTCATTCTCTGAATAATGGCTCAGATAGGAAATCTCCTCCAGACGCTGGAGGTCCTGCAGCACTTCGATGGGTTTTTTTTTTAAAAGACATTCCCAGCGTCTGCAGACTTTCGCGTTCCACTCTTCAACCTTGTGGTTAAACTATGGCTCCAGCTCCATTAGCCAGTTGGGTTTCTTCGCCATTTTCCTCCAATACTTTGACAACAAAAGAAAACCTGACGAGACCAACCGAACAAGTGCCGACGTATCCCAAATGCCCTTCAGGACTTGCTTAAAAACAACATCGCGGGGATTTTCCAGAACAACGTTTGCAAACGCGTCTCCTCTCGAAAGGGCCGGGCGAACCGTTCAATCACGTCCTGAGGGCTTTTGTTGAATCACCCGAAGGCATGAGTTGGGTCACAGATGAGCCGGGATCACGGCGACAGGGACAAAGAACCGCTGCTCTCGCCGACCCCCATGATCTACAGGTGCCGACCCCCATGATCTACAGGTGCCGACCCCCATGATCTACAGGTGCCGACCCCCATGATCTACAGGTGCCGACCCCCATGATCTACAGGTTCCGCCCCCCCGACCCCCGCCCTCCCGACCCCCCGACCCCCGCCCTCCCGACCCCCTCCCTCGTCCTCAGTCCGCCTCCCGAGGCCCCCGCCGCGTGGACTCACCGATCCAGCCGCGGCGCCGCCACTCGACGAGCCGCGGTCTCCACCGCCAACCGCCCGCGTTCAAAATTACCGCACTCCTCAGCAACACATCCTTCCATTGGCTCAGGATCCAGCGACGGTTCCGATTGGCCGCGGACGACCCGTCCCGCCCATCCGAGCGAGGGGGGGGGGGGTGGAGCTGGAGATGGTGAAGCTGTCCTGAGCCGACTGAATGGGATCGTGGGCGGATGTGGTTCCTTTCCAGGGACTCCGTGACCCTCGAAAGTCTGCACACGCTGTGATGCTAAAATACTCCATTGGCGCTCACGACCTGTGGCCGGCGTTTCGGCCCTGCTTCTTTTTACTTAGTCCTTGAAGAAAGGCGAACGCTTTATATCTCTCAGGCCGTTGCATTTTGGTGTTTTCTTTATCTCTCCGGTTTTGCAGTTTGCGAATGAGAACAAACACCGGAGGACGGTTTCTTTGTTCAATGCAAAGACTTCTCGACTGTAATTCTTCCTCTACAACACAGACTGGCTGCAGCAGCCGAGTGGCCCTCCTTGAACCCAGGTGCGATCAATGGGGCAAAGATATGGTCGTGATATGTATATGCTGCTCTGTGTGAAGTGGCTGGCCCTCCCACTGATGACTCTAACCCCTGTGACCCCCTCCCCCTGTGACCTGGCCATAAAGGTCGACCTCCCTACCACGTGGAGTTTGGCCAGCTGAAATCTAAGGTGTATTACAGCCTATGGTTCCTCACTCAACCTTTGTAATCGTTGACAGCACCTTTTAAGCTGGGGGGGGGGGGGGGGTTAGATTCCACCCCCGTGGTGATGGGGTCCACTAAAAGTGAAGCGATGCCAATGAGTAATGCGGATTTCACAAAGTTTAAGAAAGAATCACCATTGAAATGCCAAACACAAGCAATCCGATACCTAGATATACAACTAGATAATAATCTAGGCCATCTATACAAACTAAATTGTCAGCTATTAATGAAGAAAATACAAGACGACTTAGAACACTGGAAAGATTTACCACTAACACTGATAGGAAGAGTAAATTGCAATAAAATGAATATCTTCCCAAGAATACAATACCTATTCCAATCATTACCAATTCACCGGAAAGAGAAATTCTTCAAGGAGCTAAAGAAAATAATAAGGAAATTCATATGGAATGGGGGGAAACCGACGATAGCGCTAGATCAATTAACAGAATGGTACAAACGAGGGGGCTTACAGCTACCAAACCTTAAGAATTATTATAGAGCAGCACAATTAAGATACCTATCAGATTTTTATCAAACAAGGCAAAAACCAGATTAGAGCTAGATAAAATAGGGGAGAAGGTACCTGAGCATATACTATATAAGTGGAATGAAAAGCTGGTGCAACATAGGAATTCACCAGTACTGCACCATCTGCTCAACATTGGGAAGAAGATTCACGTAGAAAGGGAAAAAAACAAATTACCAACTACCAAAATTAATATTGACGCAAAATCAACTAATCCCTTTCACAATAGATAACCTTTCCTTTAGAGAATGGAAGAGAAAAGGGATCAAAAGAATAGAAAATTGTTTTTTGGGAAATAATTTATTATCTTTTGAACAAATGAAGTACAAATATGGTATAACTCACGGTACAATGTTTGCATACCACCAACTGAAAACCAACTTGAAGGACAAATTGGGAAGCAGGCTGAAGTTACCAGAAGGAAGCAGTTTTGAATATGTGATTACAGACACAATGATAATTAAAAGATTTATAACAAACATGTACATCAAACTGCAAGAGAAAGAGAACGATGAAATAAGCTGTGAACCCAAACAAAAGTGAGAACAAGATCTAAATGTAAAGATAAAGAATGAAACATGGGGAAAGCTATGCTCCAGAACTATGAGAAATAGAATAAACACGAGGTTACGCATGATACAATATAATTGGTTATACAGGCTATATATCACGCCCCAAAGGTTAAATAATTGGGACCCAACAGTATCAGATAGATGTTTTCGCTGTAAGAAGGAAACTGGAACAACAGTACATGCAATTTGGGCATGTGAGAAAGTGGAAAAGTTTTGGGAAGATCTAAATCAGGTATTAAATAAAATCACAAAAAATAACATACCAAAAAATTCAGAGATCTTTCTTCTAAGTAGTACAAGAAGTAAAGAACTTGGCCTCGATTTGAGTGAAGCACAAAAAAGATTTATTATAATAGCCTTAACTGTAGCAAAAAATGTATTATGTCAACCTGGAAATTAGAAGATAGCCTGAGAATACAGCAATGGTACATAGAAATGAATAAATGTATTCCATTGGAAAAAATAACATAATTTAAGAAATAACATCACAGTATTCGAAGAAATTTGGGAACTGTACATGGAACACAACAGAGAGGTCCTACCACGGACCTCCACCACCTAAAATGACAGAATGAGAAGACGAAAAGAACTGACCCAGTGTGTAAAAGTAGATGACACAATTTTCTTGTTTATTTTCATTGTGTGATGACATTGTTTAATGGGTTTAATGTATTGTATATCTTGAACGTTTAGTAGGTGGGGAGGGGGGTGAGAAGGAGGGAGGGGGGAAAAGGGGAGAAAATGACACTGTATATTCAAGAGGGAAATGTTTATGTGTATTTTGGTCAATATGGTTCATAGTGTGAAAAATTTTTTTTAAATGTTTAAAAATTGCTGTCATTAGAACAGGGAATGGGTAAATAAATGCAAAAATCATGGAGTCATTCAGTGGAAGCTGCTGTGTTTGTGAAGTATAACATTTATTGCCTCAGGTGTATATCACTTCAATATTTTATCAGTGCACTGATATCACCTCTCATTTTGTGGGATTATTAAACGCTCCATGTTTTGGATTGATTTTGACAAGAGATGCAGAAGGGATATGGTGGGAATGTCAAAGATCAATTTTTTAAATTTACTCTGAAGATTTTTCATGTGATGTTTTCATTTGCTTGTTAATCAAAAACTGTTTGACCAGACATTACTTGGAAAGTGTTGGAAGACTTGGGAGGTGGAGAGTGGTCTTTATAGTTGGGGAATGTTTAACAGATTAAGGAGTATGATAAGGAATAAAACACAAAAGTTTGCTCATTCCGTGATTGAAGTAAAAAACACAATGCTGGAGAAACTCAACAAGTCAAACAGTACTTTATATAGCAAAGATAAAGATGCATAATCAAAGTTTTGGGCTTGACCCTTCATCAAGGTGATAAAAAGTGATAACCTTTGTATTGCTGACATGAAGTAATTTGTGGAATAATAGCTGTTGAAACAAACTCTATTAAAGCTAATATAGTAACAATTAGCCATCAATTTAAAGATGTCATTGTCTTGGGTAAACTTATACCTCTCACTTTGTTCGTTTTAGATTGGTCACAGTGTTTGAGCTACCGAAAGAAAATAGACACACACACCGAGAGCAGTTCAGATTATACAAATGTTTATTACAAATTCAAAAGCTCATTTCAAACTACAATATGCAAGCCCTTCCCAACTATACTTATCAACGCTTGGACTGGTCCCAACTGCCGAAGCGAGGCAACAACTGCGCACTTGTAGTAGGTTGTCAGGGCACCGGTAGCAGCTCTCCACCTCCCCCGACCAAGACATTGGTTAGACTCTAGAAGTTCTTCTTGCTGAGAGATGTTGCCACCTCTCGGAGAGTCTCAAACTTCAGCAGCGGGACCATGGCTTATATTACCCAAAAAGTGTTTACCCAGCACAGCAAGAAAGATAAGCTAGCATGCTAGGTTTCTATCGAATAACATAATTTTCAGCTTATCACTTTGAATACAATGGTTTATTTTGCATCAAGGCTAGGCCTCTGACAGTCTGTGACCAAAACAAGCAGGAAGATTAAATGTTCTTGGTACACAGATGTCCTTTCTTCATATAACTGCATCTCTGGCCCCTCGGTGGAATTTAGCTTATGTCTGCTGATTCTAAAAACAAGCAGGTTCTCAGCCTCGCAGAAGCAAAAACTGAAAAGTAAAAAAAAACAGTTATAATCTTCCATTACAGTCATTCAAGAGAAAAAAATTCTTCTTAAACAGTCCTTTGATCCAAAAGCCGCTTTCAGGTGGAATTGCCTGGAGAATGCGACTCTGGAGCAGGCTGCGGGTGTCTGCGAAGGGACATTCATGTGGCAGCGCTGAAGGCGGTGTTCTGCCACCTGAAAGGTCTGAAGGGGGTAGAGGGGCCGCAGAGCAAACGCCGGCTCCTGAGTCCGGGCAGGGGCAGCTGCCTGACAGCTCGCCTTCTTGCTGCCTGACAGCTCTCTGGCACGGAACTGCAGGGCTGGGGAGGCTGGCGGGGGACTACAGGTCTGGAGCGGCCGGAAGGGGACTACGTAGAACTTCACAGGCAAAACTCTCCCCACTATTGAGTACATCTACACAGAATGCTGTTATCGGAGAGCAGTAGTAATTATCAAACACCCAAACCACCCAGCACATGCTCTGTTCTCATTGTTGCCATCAGGAAAAAGGAATAGGTGTCACAAGATTTGCACCATCAGATTCAGGTACAGCTGCTTACCCTCCACCATCAGACTCCTCAACTACAAACTCAATCAGAGACTCATTTCAAGACTCTTATTTGTGCACTTTATTGATTTTCATTTTGTTCGGAATCAGAATTTATTGTCGTGAAATTCAACATTTTATCATATTGTGGCGGCTCACCACAAGGCAAGCGAACCGGTCCCACTTGTTAGCCACGCGGTGGGGCAGCCGGCCAAAATGGCGCCATTGGGGGTTTCCCTTCCTTCCATCTCGAGGCTCAGAAACCCGCGTTTGGGTACCACGTAATGCCCGGATGACGTCAGTGCCCTCCAGTGCAGTTCTCAGCCAGGTCCAGGCTGGGAGTATAAGTGCAGCCCAGCAGCCTGCAATAAACTAGTCTGCTCACTGAGCTCAACCCATCTGGTTGCGTGTGTTATTGCAGGAGCTGTGTAGCCGTCGCTATAATATAACCATTTACAGCACAGAAACAGACCAATTTGGCCCTACAGGTGCTGAACATCTTCTCCAACCTAGTCCCACTGACCTGCATTTCACCCATAACCCTCCATACCTCTCCTGCCTATATATATCTATATATATAGATTATATATCTATATATATAGATAGATATATATACCTATCCAACCTTTCCTTGAATTTTAACATCGATCTCACTTCTACCACCACTGCCAGAAGTTCATTCCATACCCCCATCACCCTCTGCATGAAGAAATTCCCCTTTCACTCTCAATCCATACCCTCTTGTTTGAATCTCCCCCGCTCTCAGTGGAAAAAGCCTATCCATATTGACTCTATCTGTTCCCCCTTATAATTTTGAATACCTCTGTCAAATCACCCCTCAGCCTTCTGCACTCCGGAGAATAAAGTCCAAAACTGCTCAACCTTTCCCTATAACTGAAACCCTGGCAACATTCTTGTAAACCTCCTCTGCACTCTCTCTATACTGTTTATATTCTTCCTGTAATTCAGTAACCAAAACTGCATACAATATTCCAAATTTGGCCTCAGCAATGCATTATACAATTTCAACTTAACATCCCAATTCCTGCATTCTATACTCTGATTTATGAAAGCCAACATGCTAAATGCCTTCTTCATCACCCTATCCACATGGGATTCAACTTTCAGAGAATTATGTACCATGACTCTTAAATCCCTTCGTTCCACTGCACCCCTCAATTGTCTACCATTTAATGTGTATGTCCTATTTTGATGAGTCCTACCAAAATATAGCACCTCACATTTATCAATATTAAACTCCATCTGCCATCTTTCAGCCAACTCTCCCATATCACCCTGTAAGTTTTGATAATCTTCCTCACTGTCCAGAACACTGCCAACCTTTGTATCATCTGCAAATTTACTAATCCAATTTGCCACCTATCATCGAGATCAGGGGTGTCAAACTCAAATTCACAGAGGGCCAAAATTAAAAACTTGGACTAAGTCGTGGGCCAAACTAAATATTTATTGAAAATTTTCAACAACATCTGCATGTTTTCTCTTCTTTCAACATATGTAATGTTAAACTTTTTCATATTAAAATAAATGTTTAATAATAGTTTTGGTTAAACTCTTTCCAGAAGAAGCATTAACAAATGAGAAATAAAATATCCAATAAATAATATTTCTCTATAGCCTTTAAGCTCCTTTTAAATGTATTTTTTTTCACAAGCCAACAAGTCAAAAAAATAACAACTTGCTTCAATGAAAATCCAATCTTTCAACAATGAACAGTCCAAAGTGAACCAAAGAAAATATTAATCCAAGCTTAGCTTGCTACACTGTGATTTACTCTGATGCACCTGGGTCTAAACCAGATACTTGGCATCTCTTCTTAGATGCAAGTTCATCAAACTCTGGGGTCAGAGTTTGCCTCCCACCTGTCTTGAAAGGTCCTGTTTTCTGTCTTTCGTTTAGCCATTTTTCGTAAGCGGTTTATTACATGTGAGTTCGGCGACAGGTCGCAGGTGCTAATGAAAGTAAAGAGAGGAGGTGGGGGCGATTAGCGGGCTGATGGGCCGACGCCAATGCATTTGCAAAGCATTCTGGGATTTGTAGTATTAGCTGTGCATGCGCTATACTGGCGCGGCGGCCAGCGGGCCAGCTCTAATACATATTTGATATGATCTTGCGGGCCAAATATAATTGTATCACAGGCCAAATTTGGCCCGCGGGCCTGAGTTTGACATGTGTGATCTAGATTATTAATATACATGACAAACAGCAGTGGACCCAGAACCAATTCCTGAGGCACTCCACTCATCACTAGCCTCCAATCCTACAAACAATTTTCCACCACTACTCTGGCATCTCCCATCCAACCAATGTTAAATCCATTTCATTATTTCATCATTAATACCTAATGTTTCCACCTTCCTTATTAACCTCTTATGGGGAATCTTATCAAAAGCCTTAAAGTCCAAATAGACAACATCCACAGCCTTCCCCTCATCCACCTTTTTAGTAACCTCCTCAAAAAAAGGCTTGTTAGACATGATCTACCACATACAAAGCCATACTGACGACTCCAAATCAATCCCTGTCTTTCCAAATAGTTGTATATACCATCTCTAAGAATCCTTTCCATTAATATACCCACCACCGATGTCAGACTTACAGGCCTATAATTACTAGGTTTACTTTTGGTTTTCAACAGCGGAACAACACGAGCCACCCTCTAGTCCTCCGGCACTTCCCCCGTGGCCAGTGACATTTTAAATATTTCTGTCAGTGCCCCCACTATTTTTTCACTAACCTCCATCAGGGGCCTAGGGAATATTTTTTCAGGACCTGGAGATTTATCCACCTTGATCTTTTTTGATATAGCCAACACCACCTCCTCAATTAATTATTATATTATCCATGAGCTCCCTACTATTTTTCTTCATTTCATCTGGCTCAATATTTTTTTCCTTAATGAAAACTGAAGAAAAAAATTGTTTAAAATTTAACCCAACTCCTCTAGCTTCTCATGGAGCTTACCCCCCTTATCTTTAAGGGGTATTGAAAGCTTCATGGAGGCTGCCCAGTTAGAGTCTCACCTACAAAAAGGCCAGGAGTGTTGTGGATAGACATTCCTTCAAAGGCAATGCAAGCTAAATTTGAGTGTATAGCAGTCACATCAATTCAACATTCATTCTGGGCATCAAATTTCAAAGACGTATACTTCAAACACTGAATTTAAAAATTGAACTTTGAAGTAACTTTCTAAATTTTGGCCTGAACTGTAATGGTTTGGATATAGTACACATACATGGATGGGGATCGATTTAGTTTTAAGGATCGTTTAAAGACTTAAAACTATAGTTTAAGAGTTAGAAATAAAATTAGTGTTTTAAAATTAAATACTGTCTGGTTCATTGCCTATTGCTGCTCGTTATGCACAGTTTGTCACAAAATTGTGAGCTCGTCCAGGATTTTACACATTTGAAGCTAATTAAAGCTTAACCAAATTGGGGGTCTTATATTGTATGTGCTACAGAAGGCACCACGGAATTTGAAGCTTTGTTATTGATAAATTTTTGATTGGGTGGTTAAATTTCTTCTTGCAAGCTGATTCAGAGTGTGTAAAAACAGCAATGGATATTGAATGATTTTTGGTATCACCATCTCCCACAGAGTTGCAGAAGGCAAAAAAGGATGATTTGGTGAATATTGTTCAACAGTTGGGACTTGCTAAAGGAAAATTATCATTATCCCTGTGAAAAGTGGAGATAAAGGAAATTATAGTCAGGAAATATGTAGAAGAGGGAAAGTTTGAAGAGGCGGAGTTAGAGAAATTTCCTGAGTGTAAATCCATTAATCAGCAGCTGGTGTTGGAAAGGATTGAGTTTTTTTAAAAATGGAGTTAGAAGATACAGAGAGGCAAAAGCATGATGAAGCAGAGGAAAAAGAAAGGCAAAGGCATTATGAGACGGAGAATAAAGAGATGGAGAAGGTTTGAGGCAGAGCAGAAACAAAGTAGCGCTCTACCTTTTAGTCCTTTTGAGAAGTTTGTAGCCAGTAGAGAGGTGTGATTAGTTCCTCCATTTAATGAAAGTGAAAAGGAGCAATTGAAACAGCTTAAAATTAAAAAAATTGTTTCCATATGTGCCTCAAAGGACATCAGTGATTTGTCATGATGTGGATGTAGGAAAAGCAAGTCCCATAAAACACCCCTATCAAATAAACACCCCTATCAAATAAACATTTGAAAAGAGTAAAATAATGGATCTGGAGGTGGAATACATGTTGGAAAATAACATTATTAGACCTTTGAACTCAAATTGGAGTTCTCCTTTGTGTTCTGGTACCTAAAACAGATTCTGTACAGATTACAGAATGGTTAATGCAGTAACCAAAACAGATGCTTATCCCATTCCTAGAAATGATGATTGTATTGATAAAATTGGGAAAGCTAAATTTCTTACTAAGGTGGATCAGCTAAAGGGTTACTGGTGCATGCCACTAACCAAAAGAGGAAGGGACAGTTCCACATTTGTGACACCATCAGGCTTCTACGAATGTAATGTGCTACCTTTTCAATGGATTGACCAGTCTCAGGAGGGTCTTTTGGAAACCAAAGTGCTTCATTTTGATTGTGAAGTGAAGGTCACTTAGAGAGACCGGTGCCAGGGTCTTGAAAGCTTTGTGGAGGCTGCCCAGTATGAGTCTCACCTACAAAAAGACCAGGAGTGTTATGACTACAGCTCGTGTGGATGGACATTTCTTCAAAGGCAATGCAAGGAGAATTTTTGATTGTGTAGCAACCACAACTCCAGTCTTCCCGTCAGTTCGACATTAATTCTGGGCACCAAATGTCAAAGGCCAAAGCTTCAACAGTGAATTTAAAAAACTAGATTTTGGCCTGGACTGTCATGATTTGGGACACACTCACACCCCCACACCCACCCATACTCCACCTGCACACAGTTGGGGATAGATTTAGTGTTAAAGATAGTTTAAGAGTTTGAAATAAAATTAGTGTTTTACAATTAAACACTGTCTATTTTATTGTATGTTGCTGCTCATTACACACAGATCATAACAGCTTCTGACCACATGTTTTCAGTTATCCCTTGTATTGAACAGTTTCTATTCTGGTTCTATAAGGTCAAGATGGTACAGTGGAACTCTATTTGAACGCAAATCTAGATATAACTTGGTGTGTCATTGGACTCAGGAGTGGGGGTGCCACAGGGAGCAGGGATGGTCAGTTTACTAAAAATTAATTTGTGTTTTCATCTCAATTGTAACTAGAATGATTTATTGAAACCGCAATTTTGCATGACCCTGCTTTTCTCGCGATGCTTTTTTTTATGCAAACTATTGCGTTATAACGGGGTTCCACTGTATTTGCAGAGCTGTCACGTATGGTCACAAGGTTCTAGGTGGGGGAGATGTTGGGTATTTTTGGAGAGTGTTGGCACCTTTTGTTGTTTACATTAGTGATGTGCATGCTCCCATCGAAGGATCTTGAGGCTCACAGTGCCTCAAGAAATGCTTTGGTTTCATTTGGAGTGATCATAGACCAGGAATTTGAATGAAGATGTGGGGATGTTATACTTTTTTTTAAGGAAGCTTTGTGAATATTCTTGATTTGTTTTCTATGTGATGGGGCTTGTGGTAAAGTGTTTGTTTTGGATGCTGATGCCTGGTATATAAATACGACCTGACTGAGTACCGTATATGCCAATGAATAAGACGACTCGCGAACGAGACAACTTACTGAATTTCCACATAAAATGTAGTGTTTGAGCTATACTTGCTCCATGAAACTACCCAAAGCTGGCATTTACCACTGACCAGTGGAGTGATGGTGCTAGGCACATTTAATATACTAACTCACAATATTTTAAAGCAAATTACTCAGTAAAGAATTAAATTTTATGAGCATATTTTAAAACAAACCACCGTTGGCTCCTTTAACAGCCTGTATAGAACTGACGGCAGTCCAACTGGGTGGATGGACCCTATGGCATAGCACGGAGATTTCACTGTTAATGTTCATATTTTATACTTGGCACAGGGGAACACTAAGATTTCACTTTTTGTGTTCGGATTTTAAACTTGATGTGGGGGAATCCATAACAAACTCTGGCCTCATCTCTGTTCAAGTGACTTAAGTGGTTTACGATTCCAGGAAGTCTGACCACAAGCAAAAACTTGGATTTGTTTAAACAGATGGCCTCCTTCAGCAGTTCTACTTGAGTACTTGAATATTTCAGTTTTTAATAAAGCAAACACTCCATTGTTCTTGAGTTTCAATTAAGAACACTTCAGTTCCATTATGGTTCTGTTTTCCAGACACTACGACTCCAACTGAACTCTTTCTCTTAATGCAATGGTGTTTCAGCAAATCTGCTGTGACCTGTGTGTGACCCTGTATCCAGCCCACAATTCTCTCACTAGAAATATATTTAACCCTATAACTTACTTTATTAAGAAATATACATTTTATAACTAAAGATTTTAACTTTAAAGATGAACATAAATCCATTACACCTGCATCAAGAAAAGCCTGACCAACTACCACCAGCACTTAACCTGCTGCACCAGTGGATCTAGCACACTTGATCACTACTACAACAAGATAAGGAAAGCCTAACATTATTTCCTGAGGCTGCATCTTCAAAATTGGATCACTTGGCTGTGCTCCTTATGCCTTCATACAGAAGGAGCCTAAAAAGAGAGGCTTCGGGAATCAGGACAGCTAGAAGGTGGTCACAGGAGGCTGAAAAACAGTTACAGGACTTCCTCAATTAAGCAGATTGGGTAGGTTCAAGGACTCAGCTGAGGATATGAATGATTACACCAGGGCTGTCATAGACTTACCAAAACAGCTGTGGATGAGTGTGTCCCCACCAAATCGTTCAAAGTTTTCTCCAACCAGAAGCCCTGGATGAACAATGAAATCCAGAACCAGCTGAGAGTCAGGTCACAGGCATTTAAGTCTGGAGATCCAGATCAATATAAAAGGAGCAGGTATGATCTGCAAAAACCTAACTCCCTGCCAAAGTGGAGATTCCAGATGAAAAAGGAAACAAGGGACATCTGGCAGCTGTGACAAAGCCAAAATGCCATAACTTGCTGAAAACCAAATCCAGTGATGTAACAGCCAGCAAAGCTTCACTCCCAGAGGAACTCAATGCCAAATTTGACAACAGTAACAGCAAAGAACCACCCCTACATCCACTGATGATCCTGTAGCCGATCGCTACAAAGAAACACACACACACACGTAGGACTGGAAAGGCTGCTTTTATACTGTTCAAGTTCCCACCGTTTTTGCTGATTGACTGAGTCAGCCATATGACTAACAATAGCAGGCGGGAACAACCATGCATATGCATGTCCTTCTTCCTCAGCCTGATTCTGCTGAGTTAGCTGGGCAGCTGCCCCAGCTTCTACCCCCACCGGTTCGTTGTCCTGGGAGTCGCTTTAGCGATCTCTGTCCATGTCTACTGTCATGCGATGTGCCGGCACGATCTCCACAATTGTGGGCCGCCACATGACCACCCTGCAGAACCGGCATTACAGTCTATAGTGTCCGTAGGCACAGTCCCCAAAGTCTTTTGTGGTCTGCCTCTTCGTCGCGGTGCTGGTGTCTCAACGGGTTCTGCTGGGTCTGTGTGGGCAGGTTTGAGTCTATCTGCAGTGAAGATCTTTGGTTTACCACCAATGTCCAGCTCAAAGGTGGCTCCATTGTTCCGGATGACTTGAAAGGGACCTTCAAATGACTTCTGCAGTGGTGAACGGTGGGGTCATCTGCATACAAACACGTACTCACAGTCATTGAGTTCTTTGGGGATGTTAGACTTGGCTTGTCTATGTCTGGAGGGTGTGATCGGAGCCAGGTTACCGATCTTTTCATGCAGCCTGTCCAGGAAGGTGGTTGTCTCCTCCTGCTGTCCTCTGGCCTGTGGAACAAAATCCCCAGGAATCATGAGTGGAACTCCGTATTCGAGTTCAGCGGAGGATGCGTGGAGGTCTTCTTTCGGTGCTGTTCGGATGTCCAATAGTGCCCATGGTAGCTTGTCCACCTAGTTGGGGCACTTGAGACTGATCATGAGGTGATCTTGAGGTGCCTGCTCCACCATGCCATTGGCTTGTGGGTGGTATGCCATCATATGGTGTAGCTGGGCACCCCACAGGTTAGCAATGTCTGTCCACAAACTGGAGGTGAACTGTGTGCCTCGGTCAGAAGTGATGTGCTGTGGCAGTCCGAATCTTGCAATCCAGGACGAGAGGAGTGCTTTGACACAGGACCTGGTGGATGTGTCAGCCAGGGGGCTTGCTTCTGCCCACCGGGTGAAGCGGTCGACCACTGTGAACAGGTAGCAGAAACCTTGAGAGACTGGCAAAGGTCCCATTACGTCCACGTGAATGTGGTCAAGCCTGCATTCCATCGACTCAAAAGGCTATGGGGGGTCCTTGGTGTGTCGCTGCACTTTGGCTGTTTGGCACTGCGTACACGCCTTGACCCACCCCCGGACTTGTTTCTGCAATCCATGCCACACGTACTGCTGACCACCAGCCGGACCGTAGTCCTGAGGGATGGGTGTACCAGCCTGTGGATGGAGTCAAAGACTCGTCGCCTCCATGTCATTGGGACAATAGGTCGAACCTGCCCGGTGGCCACGTCACACAGGAGGGTGGTAGTACCTGTGTGTGCTGGACGTCGGTATTGTACTCCAGGATGTAAGACAAGTGTCTCTGTTGGGGGCTGACCACGGATCGGAGATTTTAGCCAGGGCAAAAGTCAGTTTGTGGTCAGTGAAAGGCTTTCACTCAAGAAAGTACCGGAAGTGACGGATGGCTAAGTACAGTGCCAGCTGCTCTCTATCGAAAGCATTGTACTTTAGTTGAGGAGGCCGCAGATGTTTGCTGAAGAAAGCTAGTGGGTACCAACTTGCTGATATCTGCTGCTCCAGTACTCCACCAATCGCTGTTCCTGAGGCATCGACTCTGAGGGCCGTGGGTGCATCTGGTCTGGGGTGGGTCAGGAGTGCAGCTTTGGCCAAGGCTTTTTTGGTTTCCACAAACACGCGTGCAGATTCGTCATCCCAGGTCAGGTCCTTCTCCTTGACGGACAACAGGATGAACAGAGGGCGCATCACTCGAGCAGCTGCTGGGATAAACCTGCAATAAAAGTTTATCATCCCCACAAACTGCAGACCTTTGGTTGTACTGGGCTTCAGGAAGCTGTGGATGGCCTCTGCCTTGTCGGGCAGTGATGTGGCCCTGTCCTTTGTAATCCTGTGGCCCAAGAAGACGATGGTGTTCAGGCCAAACTGGCATTTGGCTAGGTTGATGGTGATGCCAAATTCCTGGAGACGACTACAGAGATTTCGGAGGTGCTGAAGGTGTTACTGTTGGGTTCTACTTGCCATGAGGATATCGTCGAGGTAGACGAAAGTGCCGTCCAGGTCTCGGCCTACTGCATCCATCAGTCACTGGAATGTCAGTGCCGCATTTTTGAACCCGAATGGCATCCTCAGGAACTCGAACAGCCCAAATGGAGTGATGATGGCCATCTTAGGGATGTCATCAGGATGCACCGTGATCTGATTATATCCTCGCACGAGGTCCACTTTTGAGAATATTATTGCCCCGTGCAGCTTTGCCGCAAAATCCTGGATGTGTGGCATGGGGTAACAGTCTTGAGTGGTGGCCTCGTTAAGCCAGCGATAATCGCCACACGGTCTCCAGCCCCCACTTGCTTTAGGCACCATATGCAGGGGTGAGGCCCATGAGCTGGCTGACCGTCAAACAACTCCCAACTCATCAAGCTTGCGGAACTCCTCCTTGGCCAGTCAGAGTTTCTCCAGGGAAAGTCGTCTCACCCTTGCGTGGAGAGGTGGGCCCTTGGTCAGGATGTGATGTCTGACACTGTGTCGAGGCATCTCCGCTGTGAACTGAGGGGAAAGGATTGCCAGGAATCCCTCTAGCACCATGGAGAACTCATCCTCCGAGCTGTGGATGGAGTCCAGGTGCATTTCCGGAAACCTAGCGCCCATCAGTGCGATGGTCTGGTAGATCTCGGTGTGGACGAGTCGCTTACCCTTAAGGACCACTAGGAAATCCGCTCCGAGAAGTGGTTGTTCCACTGCGGCCATCATGAACTCCCACAAGAAGTAACCCCCAAACAGCAGATCGGCCCTACGAGTGCCATAGGTCTGTATACTGCTGTTGTTGGCAGCCCTTAGCATGGGTCCCGCTAGCCTGAGCCTAGTGTCCAACCCTGTCAGGGGTATCACACTGACCTTTGCTACTGTATCCACCATGAAGCATCTGCTGGACAGGCGGTCCCAGACGTACAGGAGGCTCTCTTGGTGGCCAGTGATAGCTGGCCTTGTCGTTTCCCTGGAATTCGCAGGGGTACTGGCATCGGTGGGCCTCGGTGTCCCATCCGGTGGTAGAAGCACCATCTGTCACTACGTTTAGTTTCCTTCTAAACCGTCGGGGTCACCAATTGTAGCCGACCGCTGCAAAGAAACAAACACACAGTGTGGCCGGTTAAGCTCACTCCTTTATTAGGGCTGGAAAGGCTGCTTTTATACTGTTCAAGTTCCCGTCAATTTTGCTGATTGACTGAGTCAGCCATATGACTAACAATAGTGGGCGGGAAGAACCATGCATATGAATGCCCTTCTTCCCCAGCCTGTTTCTGCTGAGTTAGCTGGGCAGCTTGAGCAATGCCATTTTAGGGCTGTTGGTCTGATGCTGCTCCAGCTTCTACCCCCTCTGGTTTTTTATCCTGGGAGTTCCTTTAGCAATCTCTGTCCGCGTTATGTGCCATCCTGATCTCCGCATTTGTGGGCCGCCACAATCCCATCCTGTCCATATCTGAGCATGACATGTATGCTGTCTTCAGGAGAGTGAATCTGAGGAAAATATCCAGCCTGGATGGAGTACCTGGCCAAGTATTAAAAATCTATGCTGGCCAATTTACCAATGTATACAGGATATTTTCAATATCTCACTCCAGTAGGGTGTGGTACTCACCTGTTTCAAACAGGCATCAATCATACTGGTGGCCGAAGAGTGTAGTGACCTGCCTTAATGACTATTGGCCAATGATGAAGTGTTTTGAAAGGCTGGTGTGGAAGCATATCAGTTCCTATCGTAGAAATAGGTTTGCGGCGTATGCCATCTCACTTGCTTGACACAAACCCCTGGAACACCTTGACAGTAAAAGTTTTTTTTTAAAAAGCTTATTTAAAAAATTTTATCCATACATGTAATCATAGCCAAATATAAAATACAATAATCAAGTAGTGTCAAGTTCATTATACATGATGGTGTATAACTCTCAACCCTCCACCCCCTCCCCCTTAACAAATCCCCAGAAAGAAAAAAGAAACAAAGAATAAAAAAATGAAAGAAGAGAAAAGGAAAGAAAATCAAGAAACCCAATTGTCAGAAGACATCACTCGGTTCTAACCATGTACGTCTTTTAATTCTTCCCCTCACCACACTATTCTAACCACGTACATCTTTTAATTCTTCCAAGGAGGTTAATTAAGTTCTCGAAGTTTAGGGAAAACATCTATAATTCCCGCAACTTGTAAATACAGGGGTCAAATTTTCAAAAATACATCATATTTATTTCTGAGATTATAAGTAACCTTCTCAAGAGGAATGCAGCATGCACTTCTGCATTCTATTGCTCCATACTTAGTTAAGGTTCGATTTCCACATTACTGCTATATATTTTATTGGTACTTCTAATGCAATTTTTAGAAATTCTTTTTGATATATAGATAATTTGAATTTCGGTCTTATCCCTACAATATTACCTAGTAAAAATAACATTGGATTTTGTTCTAAAAAAAAGTTGCCAAATTTATCCAAAAGGGTCTCACTTTGGGACAGGACAAAGTAGAATGTAAAAAAAAAAGTACCTATTTCTTGGCCACATTTAAAACACTGGTCTGAATAGTCTGATTTCAATCTATTTAACATCTGTAGCATGAGATATAATTGATGTAAAATAAAATCTCTATCTAACATTTATAGTGTTTGTCATATGATCTCGACATAACTCTGACCAATTTTGTTCATCAATATTAATATTTAAATCTGTCTCCCATTGCTGTCTGGTCCTAAGTATTCCCTGTTTTGGATTCCCCTTCTGCAATAAAGTGTACATAGCTGAAATAAATTTCATGAAATAAATCAGCATTTCCATATCACCACATTTTGGTAATGATATTGTTGGACTTATTTTATCTTTTAAATAAACCCTTAATTGATAATACCAAAGGATGCTCTTTATCGACTACACATCAGCATTTAACACCCATCATCCACTCAAAACTGATCAGCCAACTCTAAGACCTGGGACTTAACGCTTGTTGTGAGTAAGGAAGCAGGTTTGGTCCATCTCAAAGTCAAGACCTCTGGACACAGTTTTATTCACAGAAGGCAAGTGTGGGAAATGAAAAGTGATGGAAAACTAACACATATACAATGATGAAGAAAAAATCAATACAATGCCCCTTGACTCAGTGCATCCAGGGACACTAACTAAATGCTCCCAACCCTTAAACAGTGCACATCTTACCAAGTTTCTCCAGCCCTTTCCACATTTCTAGGCCTGGAGTGAAGCAGGGTAATCCCAAGCTGGCAAAGAGAAAGAACAAAGAACACATAGCACCTTTATAGTGCTGGAGGTTCCAGCCCAGATCATTACCAGGAGCCAGGAGGCATTGGCAGGAGCCAATGGCTCAAGGCCAAGTACAGGCAGGCTGGAGAGTCCAGTCTAGGTAATTTACATGGACCCAACAGCAAGGTGTGCACTAATGGGTGGGGCGGAACCAAATCTTGATTGGCAGCTGGTGTGTCCTCCAACTAGGTAGGGGACAGTGCTATAATGTGACACCCTTCCTAATATGATCCAACCCTTGGAAGTCACACCACTCACCAATCATGAGAGATTCAATAACTATGTATGTTACAAGTAAAATCAAAAAGACATGTATCAAAAAAACAATACTCATCAAATGGGTCAATATATACACTAGTGCCTTCCGAATGATGGACAAGGCACAAATTCAATGACAACACCTCACAGTCCCCACCCCAACCAAACAGGGTCGTTATGTTACCGATGGGGCAGGGTGTTGTGGGAACTGCTCCCCAGTGTCAGAGGGGAGGGTAGAAAAAGGAATTTGTTTGGTCACCGACTCATGCCTTAGTTGGCAAATGTGAACACCTTTACCATCAACATCTGCAAGCAGGGAGGAGTCACATGATGGAGTAGTGGCCAGTCGGGAAAACCAGCCCTCTCCAGGAAAATAGGAAAAAAGTTAGGAAAAAGCAAAGCATAACAAAAATAAAATATAAGAAATAGAAGATAAAGATACAGAAAAGAGAAAGAAGATGGCTCCCAAGAAGGAGAAAGTAAAAACAACTGGAAAAAAAAGTTAAGAAGTCGCCGGAGAAGAAAAAAGAAGGCGTTACCTGCACGAAGGAACAGGACGCTGTGGTGGCGAGGAGCGCCCGACCCTCGAGGTCAGTGCCTGCCCTACGGAGTCACGACCCACCAGCACTACAAAAATGGCTCTCGGAGCCAAACAAAAATGTGCAATTGCGCAATCAAAGGAGAAAGAAGACACCGGCAGGAGGGGGCTGTTACAGAGCAAACAGCTGAGGGACGCCCGAAACCAAGACGCTCAGCTGGAGGATGAGGAAGGCAGCAGAAGAGGGAGTGATGAAACAGATGAGGGAGATAAACAGAGGGATGACCGACAAGAAGATCAACATCAGGAAGTACAGCAGAAGAGCAGCCCAGGAGGGGAGGACCAGCAACAAGAGGCCTGACAAAGAGATACAAGCAGCTCATCAGGAAAAACAAAAGAGACACAGAAACAAAGAAGAGAAGTCGAAGAAGACACAAACACAGATACAGACACAGAAGAAGAGGAAGAAGAAGACCACAGAGAAATAGAAGGTAAAACTGATGGACAAAGAGAAAAAAAAGGTAAAACTGATGAACAGAATATAGATAAAGTCTTTTTTGAAGAACAAATGAGATGACTAAAAGAATGGTTATCATTAGAATTTAATGCAATTAAAAGGAAAACGAAAAGAACAGAAGATAAAAATGCAAAGGTAATGACAGAAATAGGGAAAAGAGTAGAGAATGTGGAAGAGTGGGAAACAGCTGTAGAAATGGAAGTAAATTACTTAAGAGAAAAATTGAAAGAAAGTGACGAATAAATTAAAGAGAAACAAGAGTTGTTATCTTTGAAAATTGATATGTTGTAAAATTATAGCAGGCGAAACAACATAAAAATAGTGGGCCTGAAGGAGGGTGAAGAAGGCACACATATGAAGGAATTTATAAAAGGATGGATCCCGAAGGTCCAGGGAACGACAGAAATGCAGGAAGAAATGGAAATAGAAAGGGCACACAGAGCATTAGCTCCGAAAGCACAGGCACATCAAAAACCAAGATCCATCTTAGTAAAATTTTGGAGATACACGACAAGAGAAAATATACTGGAATGAGCAAGGAATAAAGTTAGAGGAGATGCTAAACCATTGGAATACAAGGGTCAAAAAATATTTTTCTACCCAGACAGAAGTTTGAACTTTTAAAGAGGAGGAAGGAGTTTAATACAACAAAATCCATTTTATGGAAAAAAGGTTACAAATTCATATTAAGACATCCAGCCGTGCTTAAAATATTTATACCCGGGGAGTAAAACAGACTGTTCTCGGATCCAGAGAAAGCACAAGAATTCGCAGAACGTTTGCAGAGCAGGAGAAAAGATGAAGAGATGTAACAAGAATGAAGAACGGTGATCTTCTTTGGCTTGGCTTCGCGGACGAAGATTTATGGAGGGGGTAAAAGTCCACGTCAGCTGCAGGCTCATTTGTGGCTGACAAGTCTGATGCGGGACAGGCAGACACGGTTGCAGCGGCTGCAGGGGAAAATTGGTTGGTTGGGGTTGGGTGTTGGGTTTTTTCTCCTTTGCCTTTTGTCAGAGAGGTGGGCTCTGCGGTCTTCTTCAAAGGAGGTTGCTGCCCGCCAAACTGTGAGGCGCCAAGATGCACGGTTTGAGGCGATATCAGCCCACTGGCGGTGGTCAATGTGGCAGGCACCAAGAGATTTCTTTAGGCAGTCCTTGTACCTTTTCTTTGGTGCACCTCTGTCACGGTGGCCAGTGGAGAGCTCGCCATATAACCCGATCTTGGGAAGGCGATGGTCCTCCATTCTGGAGACGTGACCGACCCAGCGCAGCTGGATCTTCAGCAGCGTGGACTCAATGCTGTCGACCTCTGCCATCTCGAGTACTTCGACGTTAGGGATGAAAGCGCTCCAATGGATGTTGAGGATGGAGCGGAGACAACGCTGGTGGAAGCGTTCTAGAAGCCGTAGGTGATGCCGGTAGAGGACCCATGATTCGGAGCCGAACAGGAGTGTGGGTATGACAACGGCTCTGTATACACTTATCTTTGTGAGGTTTTTCAGTTGGTTGTTTTTCCAGACTCTTTTGTGTAGTCTTCCAAAGGCGCTATTTGCCTTGGCGAGTCTGTTGTCAATCTCATTGTCGATCCTTGCATCTGATGAAATGGTGCAGCCGAGATAGGTAAACTGGGTGACCGTTTTGAGTTTTGTGTGCCCGATGGAGATGTGGGGGGGCTGGTAGTCATGGTGGGGATCTGGCTGATGGAGGACCTCAGTTTTCTTCAGGCTGACTTCCAGGCCAAACATTTTGGCAGTTTCCGCAAAGCAGGACGTCAAGCGCTGAAGATCTGGCTCTGAATGGGCAACTAAAGCGGCATCATCTGCAAAGAGTAGTTCACGGACAAGTTTCTCTTGTGTCTTGGTGTGAGCTTGCAGGCGCCTCAGATTGAAGAGACTGCCATCCGTGCGGTACCGGATGTAAACAGCGTCTTCATTGTTGGCGTCTTTCATGGCTTGGTTCAGCATCATGCTGAAGAAGATTGAAAAGAGGGTTGGTGCGAGGACACAGCCTTGCTTCACTCCATTGTTAATGGAGAAGGGTTCAGAGAGCTCATTGCTGTATCTGACCCGACCTTGTTGGTTTTCGTGCAGTTGGATAATCATGTTGAGGAACTTTGGGGGACATCCGATGCGCTCTAGTATTTGCCAAAGCCCTTTCCTGCTCACGGTGTCGAAGGCTTTGGTGAGGTCAACAAAGGTGATGTAGAGTCCTTTGTTTTGTTCTCTCCACTTTTCTTGGAGCTGTCTGAGGGCAAAGACCATGTCAGTAGTTCCTCTGTTTGCGCGAAAGCCGCACTGTGATTCTGGGAGAATATTCTCGGCGACACTAGGTATTATTCTATTTAGTAGAATCCTAGCGAAGATTTTGCCTGCAATGGAGAGCAACGTGATTCCCCTGTAATTTGAGCAGTCTGATTTCTCGCCTTTGTTTTTGTACAGGGTGATGATGGTGGCATCACGAAGATCCTGAGGCAGTTTTACTTGGTCCCAACAAAGCTTGAAAAACTCATGCAGTTTGGCATGCAGAGTTTTGCCGCCAGCCTTCCAGACCTCTGGGGGGATTCCATCCATACCTGCTGCTTTGCCACTTTTCAGTTGTTCGATTGCCTTATATGTCTCATCCAGGGTGAGGACCTCATCCAGCTCTAGCCTTAAGGGCTGTTGAGGGAGCTGGAGCAGGGCGGAATCTTGGACTGAGCGGTTGGCACTGAAAAGAGATTGGAAGTGTTCTGACCATCGGTTGAGGATGGAGATCTTGTCGCTGAGGAGGACTTTGCCGTCTGAGCTGCGCAGCGGGCTTTGGACTTGGGGTGAGGGGCCGTACACAGCCTTTAGAGCCTCGTAGAAACCCCTGAAGTCGCCAATGTCCGTGCTGAGCTGGGTTCATTTGGCGAGGCTAGTCCACCACTCATTTTGGATCTCCCGGAGTTTGCGCTGAAGATGGCTGCATGCGCGACGGAAGGCTTGTTTCTTCTCTGGACAGGACGGCTTTGTAAGGTGAGCCTGGTGGGAAGCGAGAACGGTGATAAAGTATATATAAAGATGTAAAAACAATGTATATGTAAAGAACTAAAGAGGGAAAAGAGAAGGGAAGGAAGGGAGTAAAGGGGGGGGGGAAGAAGAGAGAGGGCTTTGTTAGATGTGTTTTTTTAAAAAGTGTTTTCTGGAGAGGGCTGGGTAGAGGGGGAATAACCGTCACTGCAAAATCAGTTGACGCTGCAAACAAGATCGCAATCCAAATGAAAAGGGGAGTTGTGATTGCCCAGCAAGTGATATGGGGCAACTCAGAGAGGGGTGGGAACTTTTGGGGTTAAGGTATTATTGGATGTGGGAACTGCAGGGGTACTTTATGTCTTAAATGTGTTGTCTTAATAAGAGAAAATTAAGAGATGAAAATGGAGAAAAGGGGAATGGAGGTGGCGAAGAGGTAGAAAAGAGGTGCATGCAGATGGTCATTTTGAACTACATGACTATAAACATTAATGGAATACATAAGCAAATTAAAAGGAACAGGCTACTAAATTTATTGAAGAAGGAAAAAATAGATATAGCATTTGTGTAGGAAACTCATCTAACTGAAGCGGAACATAACAAACTAAAGAGAGACTAGATAGGACATGTAATGGGAGCATCCTATAATTCAAAAGCTAGAGGTGTAGCCATACTAGTTAACAAAAATGTACCAATCCAAATAGAGGAGGAAATAATAGATCCGGCAGGGAGGTATGCAATGATATACTCAGAATCTCAGAATTTTGGTATCTGCCTGTCCCGCATCGGACTTGTCAGCCACAAACGAGCCTGCAGCTGACGTGGACTTTTTACCCCCTCCATAAATCTTCGTCCGCGAAGCCAAGCCAAAGAATGCACCTAACGAGGATGATCAAAAGTTTGTGCAGGATTTTTTTTTGAAGATTGCAGACACACAAAGAAATATATTGATACGAGAGGATTTTAACCTTAATTTGGACCCAATATTGGATAAAACTGGACAAAAGACAAGTAAAAAGAATAAAGTAGCCAAATTTATGGTTAAATCAATGCAGGAAATGAAACTTATGGACATATGGAGGAGGCAACACCCAAGAGAGAAGGAATTTTCATATTATTCGAGTAGACACAAAACTTACTCAAGGATTGATATGTTTTTGTTGTCAGCCCATATTCAAGGGAGAGTCAGGAAAACTGAGTATAAAGCTAGACTACTATCTGATCATTCACCCCTGTTATTAGCAATAGAACTGGAGGACATCCCACCAAGAACACATAGATGGAGGTTAAACTCCATGCTACTTAAAAGACAGGAATTTAGAAAGTTTATTGAATGACAAAGCATATTTTGAAATAAACACAGGATCAGTAAAAGACAAATTTATATTATGGAACGCAATGAAAGCCTTCATTATAGGGCAGATAATAAGTTATGTGACTAAGATGTAAAAGGATTACAATCAGGAAATAGAGCAGTTGGAAAGGGAGATAGTAAGTACAGAAAAGGAATTAGTAAAAAGGGATGATATTACGAAAAGGAGATAATTGGCAGACAAAAAAAATTAAATACGAAACATTACAAATGTACAAGGTGGAGAAGAACATAATGAAAACAAAGCAAAAGTATTACGAACTGGGAGAAAAACTCATAAAATATTAGCCTGGCAACTTAAAACAGAACAAGCTAAAAGAACGATACTGGCATCAAGGAAAAAGGACAAACAAATTACATATAATCCAACAAAGATTAATGAAAATTTTAAGGAATTTAATGAACAATTGTATCAAACTGAGAATGAGGAGAAAGATGATAAAATAGAGGAATTTTTAGCTAAAATTGAACTGCCAAAATTGCAAGAAGAGGAACAAAACAAACTGATAAAACCATTTGAAATAGAGGAAGTACAGGATATATTTAAAAAGCTGCCGAACAATAAAACACCAGGAGAAGATGGATTTCCAATAGAATTTTATAGAACATTTAAAGAGTTATTAATTCCTCCTCTCCTGAATGAACCAGATAGAAGAAACACAAAACTTGCCAGATTCATATAAGACAGCAATAATTACAGTAATACCAAAGAAGGGGAAGGATCCATTAAAACCAGCATCATATAGACCAATATCTCTACTTAACTCAGATTATAAGATAATAGCGAAATTATTAGTAAACAGATTGGCCAATTGTGTACCTAAAATAGTAAAACAAGACCAATCTGGATTTATTAAGAAAAGACGAACAGCCGACAATGTCTGCAAACTTATTAATCTAATCCACGCAGTTCAAGGAAATAAGAAACCAACAGTGGATGTTGCTCTAGACGCAGAAAAAGCCTTTGACAGGGTAGAGTGGAATGACTTATTTAAAGTATTACAGAAGTTCAATCTACCAGAAAAATATATAAATTGGATTAAAGCATTGTATAATGGACCATTGGCGAAGGTAACAGTAAATGGATATATATCAAGTCACTTTAAATTAAGTAGGTCAACTAGACAGGGATGTTCATTATCCCCCTCATTGTTCGCCTTAGCAATAAAACCTTTGGAAGAACTGATAAGAATTGAAAATAAAATAAAAGGGATAAAAATAAAGGAGAAGGAGTATAAAATCAGCTTCTTTGCAGATGACATCATAGTAAAACCTAACAGAACCAGAAGTATCAGTAAAAGAATTACATAAGAAATTGAAGGAAGGGAGAGGAGTCACGTGATGGAGTAGTGGCCGGACGGTGAACTCCAGCCCTCTCCAGAAAAGTCGGGAAAAACAAGAGAAAATACAAAGGCACAGAAATACAAGTTAAAGAAAAGTGAGTATAAAGGTGGAAAGAAGATGGAGACAAAAGGAGAAAAATCAAAATCAACGGAAAGAAGAGAGGAAGAGAAGACAACGGAGGAAAAAGGTGAAGGACTTACCTGTCCGAAGAGGCCCGCTGTGGAGAGAAGACCCCACTACCTCAGGTCGGTAGAAAGAGAACTACAACAATGGCTCACAGAGCCAAGTAAAAGTGCGCAACCGCGCATGAAAAAAAACACACCGACGGGAGGGGGGACCAGCTGGGGAGTCGATCTCCACAGCCGGCAACGACAGCTGCAGAACACCTGCAGCAAGAAGAGACCACAGAAGACAATGGAAACAAGAAAGAAGAGGAGGAAAGGGCAGCAAAGAAACAACAGATGGTCAACCTAGAGGAAGAAGAAGAGGAAGAATACAGTGAAATAGATAAAGGGAAAGGCAAGGTAAAGGATATACTTGCTCTTGTTAGAGGATACATGGAGTCATTTAAAGAATGGCAAACACAGGAATTCAATGATTTAAGAAGAAGAATAAACAACACAGAAAAGAAAATAAATAAAATGGATATGACCTTAACAGAAATGGGGAAAAAAATGGACAAGATGGAAGAACGGGCAATAGCAGCAGAAATGGAGGTAGAAGACTTAAAAAAGAAATTGGAGGAATCTAATAAAAAAACTAAAGAGACACAAGAATTACTAGCCCAAAAAATAGATATAATGGAAAATTATAACAGAAGAAATAACATAAAGATAGTGGGCCTTAAGGAAGATGTAGAAGGCAAGAATATGAGGGAGTTTATAAAAGAATGGATCCCTAAGGCCCTAGGATGTCCAGAACTACAGCAAGAAATGGAAATAGAAAGGGCACATAGAGCATTGGCCCCTAAACCACAACCACAACAAAAACCAAGATCTATTGTAGTAAAATTCCTAAGATATACTACAAGAGAAAAGGTACTGGAGAAGACAATGGAAAAAGTAAGAGAGGGCAACAAACCACTGGAGTATAAAGGGCAAAAAATCTTCATTTATCCAGATATAAGCTTTGAACTCCTAAAGAAGAGAAAAGAGTTCAATGCAGCAAAAGCGATTTTATGGAAGAAAGGATATAAATTTACACTGAAGCATCCTGCGGTATTGAAAATATTTATTCCAGGACAACAAAACAGACTATTCTCGGATCCAGAAGAAGCACGAAAATTTGCAGAACAATTACAAAAATAGACTGAGGGATGAAGACGGGTAATGAGAGCAAAAATCATCACGATTGATATGTATGTGGGTAAAGACAAAAATAGACTGAGGGATGAAGACGGGTAAGGAGGGTAAAAATGACCACGATTGATATGTATGCGGGTAAAGAGGTATAAGAGTGAATAGAGACAATGGGCATATGTGAAAGTATCTGTAATTAGAGGAAAACATAGAGAGTATAGACAAGAATTAATAAGGGAAGGTAATGGAATAGAGAGAATAAAGAGGGAATTAAAAGAGTGACCTTTGTGACATATAAAAAGCGAAATCTTTTCTGGGGGGGGCTGGGTGGGGGAAAAGAGCGGTCACTGCAAAATCAGTTGACGCTTGCGAGTGGATTCGCAAATCCAAATGGAGAGGGGAGATGTGGTTGTCCGACAAGGGATAAAGGGCAACTCAGGAGGGGAAGGGGAGATTGGGGATAAAGAAGATAGAAATAGGAGAATAAGGAAAATGTTGGATGTTGTAGGAATGTTGTCTGGTAAAGAGTTGAAAATAAGAAAACAGAAATGGAAAAGGAGGAAAGGTAATGATGGAAAAACGGAAAGAGAAGATAAACAAAATATAAAATGGCTACGCTGAACTATATGACTCTAAATATTAATGGAATACATAACCAAATTAAAAGGAAGAAACTACTAAATTTACTGAAAAAGGAAAAAATAGATATAGCATTTGTCCAAGAAACACACTTAACTGAATTGGAGCACAAGAAATTAAAGAGAGATTGGGTAGGACATGTAACAGCAGCATCGTATAATTCAAAAGCAAGAGGAGTGGCTATATTAATTAGCAAAAATGTGCCATTTAAAATAGAAGAGGAAATAATAGATCCAGCAGGGAGATATGTTATGATAAAATGTCAGATATATTCAGAGCTTTGGAATCTACTTAATATATATTCACCTAACGAAGAAGATCAAAAGTTTATGCAAGATATCTTTTTGAAGGTAGCTAATACGCAAGGGAACATACTAATAGGAGGGGATTTCAATCTGAATTTGGATCCAAATATGGATAAAACGGGGAAAAAAATTAACAGGAAGAACAAAGTAACCAAATTTATAATTAAATCAATGCAAGAAATGAAACTTGTGGACATATGGAGGAAACAAAACCCAAAAGAAAAGGAATACTCATACTACTCGACTAGACATAAAACATACTCAAGGATAGACCTATTCCTGTTATCAGCCCACATTCAAGGGAGAGTTAGGAAAACGGAATATAAAGCTAGACTATTATCGGACCACTCACCCCTGTTATTGGCAATAGAGCTAGAGGACATCCCTCCAAGAATGTATAGATGGAGATTAAACCTCATGCTACTTAAAAGACAGGATTTTAGAGAATTTATTGAAAAACAATTAAAAATGTACTTTGAAGTAAATACGGAATCAGTGGAAGATAAGTTTATACTATGGGACGCAATGAAAGCATTCATTAGAGGGCAAATAATAAGTTATGCAACCAAGATGAAGAAGGACTATAATCAGGAAACAGAGCAGTTGGAAAGGGAAATAATAAACATAGAAAAAAAATTAGCAATAAAGGAAGATACAACCAAAAGAAGAGAATTGGCGGATAAAAAAATAAAATATGAAACATTACAAACATATAAGGTGGAGAAGAATATAATGAAGACAAAACAGAAATATTATGAACTAGGGGAAAAAACACACAAAATCCTAGCATGGCAGCTTAAGACAGAGCAAACTAAGAAAATGGTATTGGCAACAAGGAAAAAAGACAAACAAATTACATATAATCCAAAAGAAATTAAGGAAAACTTCAGAGAATTCTATGAACAATTATACCGAACCGAAAACGAAGGGAAAGAAGGGAAAATAGATGAATTTTTGACTAAAATTGAACTACCAAAACTACAAATAGAGGAACAAAATAAATTAACAGAACCATTTGGAACAGTAGAAATACAAGAGATAATAAAAAAATTACCAAATAATAAGACACCAGGAGAGGATGGACTCCCAATAGAATTCTACAAAACATTTAAAGTCCTAATAATACCGCCCCTCCTGGATGTAATCAACCAGATTGATGAGACACAAAACTTACCAGATTCATGTAAAACAGCAATAATTACAGTGATACTAAAACAAGGGAAAGATCCACTCTCAGCAGCGTCATACAGACCAATATCTCTGCTAAACACAGATTATAAGATAATAGCTAAACTATTAGCGAACAGATTAGCAGAACAGGTACCGAAAATGGTAAATTTAGACCAAACTGGATTTATCAAAAAAAGACGCACAACAGACAATATTTGTAAATTTATTAACTTAATTCATGCAGTAGAAGGAAATAAAGCACCGGCAGTAGCAGTTGCTTTAGACGCAGAGAAGGCCTTCGACAGAGTAGAATGGAATTACTTGTTCAAAGTATTGCAAAAATTCAGTTTACCGGAGAAGTATATTAATTGGATTAAAGCATTATATAAGGGACCGTTAGCGAAAGTGACAGTAAATGGACATGTATCAAAGCAATTTAACTTAAGCAGGTCAACGCGGCAGGGATGCCCACTATCACCATTATTGTTTGCGCTAGCTATAGAACCACTAGTATAAAAGGAATAAAAATAAAAGACAGGGAATATAAAATCAGTCTGTTTGCGGATGATGTGATAGTGTACTTAACAGAACCAGAACTATCAATAAAAGAACTATATAAGAAATTGAAGGAATATGGAGAAGTGTCGGGATACAAGATAAACGTAAATAAAAGTGAAGCAATGCCTATGAATAACGCGGATTTCTCAAAATTTAAGGAGGAATCCCCATTCAGATGGCAAACGCAGGCAATAAGATACCTAGGTGTGCAAATAAACAAAAATCTAGGCCAATTATATAAACTCAATTACAATCCACTAATGAAAAAATTACAGGACGATTTAGAGCATTGGAAAGAGCTACCACTAACACTGATAGGAAGGATAAACTGTATTAAAATGAACATTTTTCCAAGGATACTATACTTATTTCAGGCATTGCCAATACAACTGACAGAAAAATTCTTCAAAGAGTTAAAGAAAATAATAAGGAGATTTTTATGGAGAGGGGGGAAACCGAGGATAGCACTAGATAAATTAACAGAATGGTATAAACAAGGAGGCTTACAATTGCCAAACTTCAAAAATTATTATAGAGCCGCACAATTAAGGTACCTATCAGATTTTTATCAAACAAGGGAAAAACCAGACTGGACGAGACTAGAATTAGATAAAATAGGGGAAAAGATACCTGAACACATATTATATAAATGGGACGAAAAATTGGTACAACATAGAACTTCTCCAGTATTACACCATCTCCTCAATATATGGAAGAAGATTCATGTAGAAAGAAATAAAATAAATTACCAAATACCAAAACTAATATTGACGCAAAATAAGCTACTCCCTTTTACAATAGACAACCTTGCCTTTAGAAAATGGGAAAAAAAAGGGATTAAAAGAATAGAAAATTGTTTTTCAGGAAGTAGATTCTTATCCTTTGAACAAATGAGAGATAAGTACAATATAACTGGAGATACAGCGCTGGCATATTACCAACTGAGATCCTACTTGAAAGATAAATTAGGAAGCAACTTGAGTTTACCAGAGGGAAGTAACCTTGAATATGTGATTACAGATACAATGTTAATCAAAAGATTTATAAAAAATATGTATATTAAACTGCAAGAAAAGGAAAATGAGGAAACAAATGGTAAAACTAAACAAAAATGGGAACAAGATTTAAATATAAAGATAAAAAAGGAAACATGGGAGAAGTTATGCTCTGGAACGATGAGAAATACAATAAATACGAGGCTGCGTATGATACAATATAATTGGTTACACAGACTATACATTACACCGCAAAAGTTAAATAAATGGGACCCAACAGTATCTGATAGATGTTTTCGATGTAAAAAAGAAAGGGGAACAACAATTCATGCAATCTGGACATGTGAGAGAGTAGAAAAATTTTGGGATGATCTCAATCAGATATTAAATAAAATAACAGAAAACAATATACCAAAGAATCCAGAGATCTTTCTCCTAAGTAACATAAAAAATAAAGAATTTGGAATTGACTTGGAAGATGCACAAAAAAGATTTGTCAAGATAGCCCTAGCCGTAGCAAAAAAATGTATTATGTCAACCTGGAAATTGGAAGATAATTTGAAAATACAACAATGGTATATAGAAATGAATAAATGTATTCCATTAGAAAAAATAACATATAGTTTAAGAAATAATATTGAAATATTCGAACAAGTATGGGAGCCTTACATTAAATACAATAGCGAAAACCTACCGGGAACAAACATTACCTAAGTTGATGGAAGGAGAAGAAAAGAAAAGAATGGACTCAGTAGAATTTCTGGTGTATTTTTGTTGAATGACAACATTGTCTAACTGAATTAATGCAACCTAGATTGTATACCTAAAATGGATGAGAGGGGGGGGGTGGGGGGGTGGCTTGGGAGGAGGGAGGGGGGAGGGAGAAAAAGTCACTGTAAATGTGTGGAAAAGAAAAAGTGTATATCATGGCTATTGTGATTTATGGTGTGAAAAATAAAAAATTTAAAAAAAAAAAAAAGAAATTGAAGGAATATGGAGAAATATCAGGGTACAAGATCAACGCAAATAAAAGTGAAGTGATGCCAGTGAGTAATGCGGATTATACAGAATTTAAAAAAGAATCACCATTTAAATGGCAAGCACAAGCAATCCAATACCTAGGGATCAGGTTAGATAATAACTTAAGCCACTTGTACAAACTAAATTATCAGCCACTAATAAAGAAATTGCAGGAAGACTTAGAACATTGAAAAGAATTACCGCTAATGTTGATAGTGGGGGGGGGGGGGGTAAACTGCATTAAAATGAACGTGTTACCAAGGATACAATACTTATTTCAAATTTTACCAATTCCTTTAACAGAAAAATTCTTTAATGAACTAAAGGGAATAATAAGGAAATTCTTGTGGAAAGGGGAGAAACCGAGGGTAGCGTTAGATAAATTAGCAGAGAGGTATTATCAAGGTGGTTTGCAGTTAACAAATTTTAGAAATTATTTTAGAGCCGCACAATTAAGGTATTTATCAGATTTTTATCAGACAAGAGAAAAAACAGACTAGACTAAGATAGAACTAAATAAAATAGGGGAAAAGGTACCGGAACATATGCTTTATAAGTGGGATAAAAAGTTGGTGCAATATAAAAACTCACCAGTTCTGCATCATTTACTTAATACATGGAAGAAGATCCATTTAGAAAGGAAAAAAATGAATTATCAAATCCCAAAATTACTATTGACGCAAAATCCGTTAAACCCTTTTACAATAGACAACCTTTCCTTTGGAGAATGGGAGAGAAAAGGAATCAAAAGAATAGAAAATTGTTTTTTAGGAAATAATTTATTAACATTTGAACAGTTGAAGTACAAATATGGAATAACTCATGGTACAATGTTTGTATATCATCAATTGAAAGCTTATTTAAAGGATAAATTGGGAAACAGCTTGAGATTACCTGAAGGAAGAAGCTTTGAATACGTGATTACAGACACAATGATAATTAAAAGATTTATAACCAACATGTACATTAAGCTACAAGATAAGGAAAGTGAAATAAACTGTAAACCTAAGTAGAAGTGGGAAAAGGATCTAAACATAAAGATAAAAAATGAAGTATGGGAAAAGTTATGTTCTTGAACTATGAAGAATACAATAAACACAAGGTTATGTATGATACAGTATAATTGGTTACACAGGGTATATATTACTCCTCAAAAATTAGAAAAATGGGATTCAACATTATCAGGTAGATGTTTTCGCTGTAAGAAGGAAATGGGAACAACACTACATGCAACTTGGGCATGTACGGAAGTAAATACGTTTTGGGAAGAATTAAATCAGAAACTAAATAAAATTACAAAAAATAATATACCAAAAAAAACCCAGAGATATTTCTTTTAAGTAACATAAGAAGTAAAGAATTAGGCGTCAAATTGGATAAAATTCCAAAAAAATTCATTATGATAGCCTTAGCAATAGTAAAAAAATGTATAATGTCAACTTGGAAAATGGAAGAGAGCATGAGTATACAGCAATGGTACATGGAAATGAATAAATGTATTCCATTGGAAAAAATAACATATAATTTAAAAAATAAAGTCACAATGTTTGAACAAATTTGGGAACCGTACATGGAACATATCAGAGAGAGCTTGCCTACAACCTCCATCCCTTAAAATGAGAATGAAAAGGATAAAAAGACAAAACTACGAGATTCAGTGTGTAATAAATAGATGATGCATTTTTCTTGTTTATTTTCTTTTGTGTGAAGATATTTTATGGTTTTATTGTATTGTATATGTTGAATATTTATGGGTTTTGGAGGGGGGAGGGTAAAGGGGAGGGAGGGAAAGGGGGGGAAAGGGGAGAAAAGATCACTGTGTAAATTTAATGAGAAACGTTTGTACATATTTTGGTTGATATGGTTCATAGAGTGAAAAATAAAAAATTATATTTAAAAAAATCTCTGCGAGCAGGCAGTGCAAGCTCATCCATCAGCTGCCAGAGCCCTCTTGGCTTGCACATCCTGCACATTGGCCTCAAACTTGGGGACTCCCTACACACAGAGCCAAGATGCCTGTCACCATGTCACCATGGTGAGGTAGGGGCAGGCTGGCAGTTATACATCCAGGGTGTACCTGTTTTTATGGGCTGACATTTGACACCAGGATGTCATTCCTGCTCTCATTCTCTTTCAATGGGTGACCCAAGTGCCTGTGTTGGATCCCTGTAACAGCCAGGAGGAGTCAGGTCAGAAAGTTAGCCAATTTAGTGTTTTTAAGTAAAGGCTCCCACAGCCCCCATCCCATGAGGTGCTTATCTGTTAATGGGAGTTCTGGGGTGATGCTGTCATTGTGAAATAAAATATATACAATGTTTCCTACCATGATCTGATCAAGGCCGGTCAACTTACACACTGTAACATAACATCCACAGACTGCAATTATGTATCTATAAATTATATGTACAGTACAGTTTCTCTGAGTGGGCTTAGAGACATTATACATAGTAAAGACCACAGCTTAGGGTGCCATTTAAAAATAATACCTTTCAAAGGCTTGATAAGATAGAATGTCCAGTAATAAGGTTTCCATAGCAACAGCTGTTCCTGTGCTGAGACGTTTTTTGCATAATCCAACTGTCTTGTTGGTCAGTAGCCAGTTCAGTGTCACTGTTCAGGTGCTCGCAAAATCATAAGCGACCCTGAGGAAAGTGTTGGCCGATGGCCTGGTATCGAATGGGTTGTAGCAAGTGGCAGCACCAGGCGGAGATTTTGTCCAGAAGCCTAGTAGGACTCTGCACCTTTGGATCTTCTGTCAGAGGTCCTGTTCGGCAACCGCCTTACTGGCTGAGATCTGTAATTTAAAAAGAAAATGTGTCTGGCAAGGGGCAAGTGGCAGTGCTTGTTCAACAGCTTACTTAAGCAAAAACTCGGGATGTAGAGGCGGAAAAATTCCGCCAAAACACATACTCGGAATTTGCGGAGACGGTCTCTGAGCCACATGATCAAACCCCTCTCTGAGAGGGATCATCTCTGCAGCGCAGCCCTCCGCCAATCAATCTGGTCATCTGGGTATTTTCTAAAGAGTAACGGTCACAGACACCCTGGTAGATGCCGTTGACCAGCGTCCACTCTCTAATAACCCAGGTGCCCTCATTGACTTTACAGCTTTGCAGGAGCCCATGTAGATCCCACTCCAGGAGGATGGGGTACCTGATACTCACCGCAGTCACTACCCTATCCCACAGGGTAGTGCCTTCCCAGATCTCTGACTGTTGTGCCCAAAGAGCATTGTTGATGCCTTGTTGGTCAGAGAGGCTACCCAGGGCGCTCATCTCTTGATGAGAGATGCTCAAGTTGGGGGCCCTCTCATCTCACAGCCTGAACAGCCATGCGGCCAGGTGCTTGCCTGGCCATTGGTGGTAGCAATCCACCAGCTGAGTCAGCTCCTTTGGGGAGAAATCCCAGGTCTCTGTGGTATAGGAGCGACCATGGACATGCCCCCTACAGCTTGGTCACCTCTTCTCTGTGGTGAACCTGGGACTGGGTGGTGATGGGTCAAGTATGAAGGGGTTTGTACCTAAAATGGTAAATCTAGACAAAACTGGATTTATTAAAAAAAGACGGACAACAGACAATATTTGTAAATTTATTAACTTAATTCATGCAGTAGAAGGGAGTAACGTGCCAACAGTAGGAGTTGCTTTAGATGCAGAGAAGGCCTTTGACAGAGTAGAATGGAATTATTTATTCAAAGTATTGCAAAAATTCAGTTTACCAGAGAAGTATATTAATTGGATTAAAGCATTATATAAGGGGCCATTGGCGAAAGTGACAGTAAATGGATATATATCAAAGCAATTTAATTTAAGCAGATCAACAAGGCAGGGATGCCCACTATCACCCTTATTGTTCGCAGTAGCTATAGAACCACTAGCAGAATTGATAAGAACAGAAAATAAAATAAAAGGGATAAAAATAAAAGACAAGGAATATAAAATCAGTTTATTTGCAGATGATGTTATAGTATACTTAACAGAACCAGAATTATCAATAAAAGAATTATATAAGAAATTGAAGGAATATGGAGAAGTGTCGGGTTACAAGATTAACGCAAATAAAAGTGAAGCAATGCCAATGAATAATGTGGATTTCTCAAAATTTAAGAAGGAATCACCATTCAGATGGCAAATGCAAGCAATAAGATACGTAGGTATACAAATAAATAAAAATCTCGGCCATCTATATAAACTCAATTATTATCCACTAATGAAAAAATTACAGGACGATTTAGAGCATTGGAAAGATTTACCACTAACACTAATAGGAAGGATAAACTGTATTAAAATGAACATTTTTCCAAGGATACAATACCTATTTCAGGCATTGCCAATACACTTGACAGAGAAATTCTTCAAGGAGTTAAAGAAAATAATAAGAAAATTTTTATGAAAAAGGGGGAAACCGAGGATAGCACTAGATAAATTAACAGAATGGTATAAACAAGGAGGCTTACAACTGCCAAACTTTAAAAATTATTATAGAGCCGCACAATTAAGATACCTATCAGATTTTTATCAAACAAGGGAAAAGCCAGATTGGACTAGATTAGAACTAGATAAAATAGGGGAGAAGATACCTGAACATATATTATATAAATGGGATGAAAAATTGGTACAACGTAGGAGTTCTCCAGTATTACATCATCTGTTCAATTTGGAAGAAGATTCATGTAGAAAGAAATAAAACAAATTTCCAATTACCAAAACTAATACTGACGCAAAATCAGTTATTCCCTTTTACAATAGATAACCTTTCCTTTAGAGAATGGGAGAAAGAAGGGATCAAAAGAATAGAAAATTGTTTTTCAGGAAATAAATTATTATCCTTTGAACAAATGAAGGATAAATATAATATAACTCACGATACAGTGTTGGCATACTACCAACTGAAATCCTACTTGAAGGACAAATTGGGAAGCAGTCTGAGGTTACCAGAGGGAAGTAATTTTGAATATGTGATTACAGATACAATGATAATCAAAAAATTTATAACAAATATGTATATTAAACTGCAAGAAAAGGAGAATGAGGAAATAAATGGTAAAACTAAACAAAAATGGGAACAAGATTTAAATATAAAGATAAAGAAGGAAACATGGGAGAAGTTATGTTCTGGAACTATGAGAAATACAATAAACACAAGGTTAAGTATGATACAATATAACTGGATACACAGGCTATACATTACACCTCAAAACTTAAATAAATGGGACCCAACAGTATCTGACAGATTTTTTTGTTGTAAAAAAGAAATGGGAACAACAATTCATGCAATCTGGACATGTGAGAAAGTAGAAAAATTTTGGGAAGATCTAAACCAGATATTAAATAAAATTACAGAAAACAATATACAAAAAAACCCAGAGATCTTCCTCCTAAGTAACATAAAAAACAAAGAATTTGGACTTGATTTGGATGGTGTACAAAAAAGATTTGTTAAGATAGCTCAAGCCGTAGCAAAAAAAATGTATTATGTCAACCTGGAAATTAGAAGATAATTTGAGAATACAACAATGGTATATAGAAATGAATAAATGTATTCCATTAGAAAAAATAACATATAATTTAAGAAATAATATTGAAATATTTGAACAAATATGGGAGCCATACATGAAACACAATAGAGAAAACCTACCGGGGACATCTACCACCTAAAATAACGAAAGGAGAAGGAAATGAAAAGAATTGACTCAGTGGAATTTCTTGTTTATTTTTATTGAATGACAATATTGTTTGACTGGTTTAATGTATCTTAGATTTTGTACTTTAAATGAATGGGAGGGGAGGTAGGGAGGGTGGGATGGGAGGGGGGGGAGAAAATGACACTGTATATATTTGAAAAGGAAAATGTATGTATCTTGGTCAATGTGGTTTATGGTGTGAAAAATAAAAAAATTAAATTAAAAAAAGTATGCAGGGATTTGGGTGCATAAGGGGAAGAGTGGTTGTGGAATCTAGGCTCCTTGGGCACTGCCTAATCATCACTGTTTAACCATATATCCGCACCCCTCAGCCATGCATCCAGCTTGTTACTGTGCTGGAACAGGGCCTGGATTTTTTGCATGTCTGGCTGCAGGCAACTTCAGTCCCCCTGACCTCAAGATCATTGGCTCAAGTCTGGGCAGCCTGAACTGCTTCCTGCAGCATACAGCAGCGCTGCCAGAACTCTTCTAACTCCCTGTCCTTCTGGTTGCACAAATGCTGGATCTGGTTAGTATTCCCAACCTGGCATCTCAGAGGGATGCAAACAGCCAAAAGGCATCCCTTTGACTCTCTTTGGCTTTCAGGAACCTCCATGTGGGTCCAATTGCTCCGGCCAGTCCATTGATTTACCTTGGTCTGCCAGCATCCTGGCCAAGTGTTCAAATCCCTCCCCTTGTCTAGCCACCCAGGAATCCTATCCTCGGTGCCGGCATTGGCTTGTTTGCCCAGTTCCAGAACATTTCCCCATGCCTTTGCCCAGTCAAGACTCCTGAGACCCTCCTTGCAGTGCCAATTGTTATGAGTGAGGAAACAGTTTTAGTAGGTCTCAAAGCCAAGGACTCTGAACACAGTTTTGGTAGGGAAGGATTTAATTTAGAGAAGGCAAATGTGGGAAATGGAAACTGATGCAACACACACACACACACACACACACACACACACACACACACACACACACACACACACACACACTGAACTGGTACATACAATGATCAAGGAAAAATCACTACAATGCCCCACCCCCACCCCTTGACTCAGTGCATACAAGGCCCACTAACTAAATGCTCCCAACCCTTTTAACAATGCACATCTTACCAAGTTTCTCCAGCCCCTTCCACATTTCTAAGCCTGGAGTGAAGCAGAGTAGTCCTAAGCTGGCAAAGAGAGAGAATAAAAAACACACGGCACCTTTATAGCGTTGAAGGTTCCAGCCCAGGTTGTTAGCAGAAGCCAATGGCTCAATGCCAAGAGGGTTAATCCAATTACAACAGCTAATGGCCCAAGACCAAGTACAGGGAGGATGGAGAGTCCAGTGAAGGTAATTTGCATGGTCCTAACAGCAAAGTGTGCACTAATAAGTGAGGCAGAACCAAACTTTGATTGGCAGCTGGTGTGTCCTCTGACTAGGTAGGGGGCAGTGCTGTCACATGACAGGCACAACCCTTCCTAATACAACACCCCATTGGATCATGGATTTCCTCACTCCCAGACCACAATCAGTGAGGATTGGCAAGAATGTCACCTCCACAATTTCCATCAGTACTAGAGCACCACAGGGCTACATTCTTAGCCCCCTGCTCTATTCACTTTACACCTACCACAGTGTGGCTCGGTACGACAATAACACCATCTACAGATTTGCTGACGGTACCAGTAGAGTGTTTGTCTAAAGAAAGGTAATGAGTCAGCATACAGGAGGGAGATTGAAAACTTGTGCACCATCAACAATCTTGCACTCAATGTCACCAAAACTAAGGAGCTGTTTGTTGACTTCAGGAAGGGAAACCCAGAGGTATACAATCCAGTTATCATTGGGGGATCAGAGGTGAAAAGGGTGATAAGTTCTTGGTAGTCGCTATCTTGGAGGATCTTTCCTGGACCAAACACACTAAAGGCATCTTGAAGAAAGCAAATCAGTGCTTCGACTTCCTCAGGAGTTTGCAGAGGTTTGGTATGACACCAGAAACCCTGGCAAATTTCTACAGATGCGTGGTGGAAAGTGTGCTGACCAGCTGCATCACAGCCTGGTATGGGGACACCAATACCCCTGAGTGTAAAGCCCAGCAAAAGTGCAAAAGTGGACACAGCCCTGGACAACACTGGCAAAACCCTTCCCACTATCAAAAACATCTACGGAGAACCCTGCCATTGGGAGTGCAGCAGCAATCATCATAGATCCACACCACCCAGCACAAACTCTGGTTTTACTGCTGCCGTCAGGAAAGAGGTATAGGTGCCACAAGACTCGTACCATCAGGTTCAGGAACAGCGGCTACCCTCCATCATCAGACTTCACAACAACAAACTCAATCAGGAACTCGTTTAAGGACTTATTTGTGCACTTTATTGATTTTTTAAATTCTCTCTCTATTGCACAGTTGGTTTGTTTCCATTTATTATCTATTTACAGTTCTTTATTTGTTTACTTTTATATACTGTGTACAGTTTTTTGCACTACCAATAAGTGGTAATTCTGCCTTGTTCACAAAAAAAGAGTTGTATACGATGTCATTTATGTATTCTGACAATAAATCTGAAAAACAAGGAGAGAAAAAAATGCTAAAGTTTTTTTTAAGGTCTGATGGGTAGGATTTGTGTAGTCTTGGGAGAAGGGGGAGGAAACCAGAATTTTGAAAAATGCAAAATCAGCAGTTGCTGGCTCAGGTGCAGTACTCAAAATTACTAGAGAAACTTGATAGGTCACACAAAAGCAAAAGGAAGATGACATTTCAGGTCTGTTCCCTTCTTCAGCAGTGCTGAAAATCAGGCAGATACCTGAATATCAAGGGGGGATGGGAAAGCAACAAGAATGGAAGGGAGAGGAAAAGAGGCTAAGAGGTAATGGCAGGATATAGATGAGAGGGAATAAGAAAAAAAAAGCTGTAAAGAGATCATAGGAGAGGGGAGAAGACTAAGAAAGATAATTCTCTGATGGAAAAGGAAGGAAGGGGCAGGGGTACTGGAGGGAGACAGAGGAGGGAAAAGGAGAAGTTGTGGGTGGAAGATCACAAAAATTGGAGGCTGGAGTCTGCCGAGGTGGAATATAAAGTGCTGCTAGTCCAAATTGCTGCAGGCCTTGATTTGGCGATACATGGATGCCGATGAGTGTGGGCTTGAAGTGATTGGCCACTGGGAGGTCCTTACAGTTGGAGCAGATGGAGTAAGGTGCTCGGCGAACCAATCTCTCAATCTGCCAACATCATAAAGGATCCCCATCGCCCTGGACACACTCTCTTTTGCTGCTACCTTCAGACAGAAAGTGCAGCACCCTAGATGGAGTTAGTTAGGAAGGAAAAGTGGCTGTGGCAGCAAGCCACATGATCCTAGAACTTGAGAACAGCAGGGATTGCAGAAGGGGAGCCATGAAAGAGACTCTCATAGAATTCCCTTTGAAGAGAGAACTTGAGGGGAGGCATGCCTCGCTTGACCTCATCACTTTAGTGTACTGCAGTGCAGCCTGAAGTCTGGCACCTCTCCGTTCAAAAGCAGTTCACCCCCTCACCCCCCACACCATCAGCTTCTTGCTGCCTGTACTATCCTAATCCTAATCCATAATACATCCTGGACGAGCAAAGATCTGTCTACCCTGTTGTAACATTTCTTTGCACTAACTCCAAATGACTATCTATCCTTTTGTGTTTATTCTTTTTCTTGTGTGATCATTAAATTTATAATTTTTGTTTGTACTTTGTGTCCCTTTGTAGAAACGACAGGCAAGAATTTCAATAAATCTGTACATTATATTTTAGGATATGACAGTAATCTCTCGTAATCAAATCAGTTGCAGTCGAGGCCACACTCATTAAAATAAATAAATCCTGAATTGGACCTAAAACAATTGCAGCCTGGATAATCTGCTGATGAAGACGATAGAACGTTTCTGAAGCAATGACTCCGTTCTCGCTTTGCATGATTGCTCTGTGCGTCTGGGTTTGCGCGGGATGATCATCGCGTGCATGCGTCGATGGGACGGCGGCAGTTGAGTGACAGGCACAATCGCATGCGCAGTGAGTTGCTCGAGTGACAGCTTTGTGGGTGGGCGGACAGTGATCGAGAATCGCTGAAGGTCGGCGGGAGGGAAAGGTGCCCTTGATTGGAGGGGTGGGCGAGGCGGCAGGGAGTAAGTTATGAAGTGGTAGGTCGCCACTGGCTTCCGATCGCCTGCGGCGTCGTCGCGGGTCACCTTTCGGCCGCCTCGCCCGAGGGGTGTTTGGGAGCACCGGTCCGTGGTTGCGGTGGAGGATCATCCCCCTTGGAGGGCGCGAGCACGAGAAGCGGTCGGGAGCGTGCGCGAGCAGCGGAGAGGGAGGCAGCAGCCCTGACCTTGCAGCGAAGCTTGGTGGGAGCTGCAAAGCGTCGCTCGCAGACTCCTTCCAGCCGAGGATACCGGCTTTCCTATTGTCTGGTCTGCGACCAGGGAGCTGCACCCGGTTAGTTGCGAGAGAGAGGGGGTCTTTTCACAATTGCACGATGCCGTGGATGATGAGACTGAGCAGGATTTGGAATGAACGATGACTTGGATTTTGAGAATGGTCACGCAATGAAATATTTGGACCTCTTTTAAGTTCTGATTCTGTGCGTGTGTGAGATGTATCCAGTTGACGGGTTGACTTTTCTCATGCACGTTAGCGAATATTTGCAGAAATATCGGCTTGAGGCAATGCAGTAGCATGAATGACACAGAAGCTCAATTGGTAGCGTTTTAGGAAGGAGGAGGTAGGAAGAAGTCAAGAGTGGCTCTTAATTGGAATGGTGCATCTAGATTTGTTTTCCTTTATTCGCACAAAGAAAAATTAATGATTTCCAGCATTGCGGGGGGGGGGGGGGTTTCCAATTTTGTGAACAGACTTTTCAAACTGAGGTTGGCATCTTTCGAGTGAGAAAATCGGGTTTCTATGTGAGCAATGCTCATTATGGTTTAAAATTATACGGGTGATTTTTTTTTTTAATGACTAAATGTTGTTTAAAATGTACCTGTAACATACTCGGATTGTATCGCAAAGCAACCAGCTGAACAGCAAATTGGGCTAATTACTGTACGTATTAAAGCAGCACTTGTGATGAATTTACATAATCCACAATCGTTGATTTAATATAATTACTTTTAATGGAAAAGCACAAGAACTTGTTCAAAATGTATTTACAACAGCTAATAGATGTCTTTCCATTTGCATTTAGAGTAGATATAAATCAAACTTGACATACTTTAGATTTAATAACTAGTAAAAGCAATAAAAGTAAATGTGTCTGTGTAGTATTGAATTTTGCCATCAGCTTCCATGAGTAACTTGTTGGCAAAGTATATTGAGAACTATATTTAACATGCTGGATGGCATTTTTGCTTCAATTTCTCACCTTTATTTCCTCAAACCGAATCCTTGGATTTAGTGACTCATTCTGCAGCATAGATCCACAGCATTGACATCCCTTCTGCACCCAGATCAGACAACAACAAATTCCATTGAAAGTAAGCATCATCTATGGAGTGTTGTCTGATTATTGTTGAGTGCATAATTGTACCATGTTCTGTTTTTTTTTGGTAATGTCTTCTGATTAACAGTTAGCAGTGATTCCAAGAACCGTTTTAAAATGTAACTGCTACCAGGAGATAGATAATGGAATGTCTGCTTCTTGATCTGGGTTGTTTGTTTCTGATTTCTGATGTGGATTTCAAATTATCATGAGAATGGCCAGTTTTGTCAGATGTCTGCCACTAACTGAATGCAGACAAGTGGCCATACTTGTAATACCTCTGCACTATGGTCGCAGCTGGCAAGGCTTTTAGGGGTAACACTGCACCACACCACGACCTACCACAGGATTGGTAGAGAGGTACCACTGACACCTTAAGTCCACTCTGATGGCAAGACTTTCTGGCCCCGACTGGGTGGACGAGTTGGCCTGGGTTCTCCTTAGGAGAAGGGTAAATAAAACACCAGGTCACAGACAGAACTCTGTCAATTTTACTATTTATATTTTGTTTTCACTGAAAATGGAAACATTTTATATTGAGGGAGACATTGTTTTAAGGATTCTGTTTCCTCCTTCCACCATGTACCAACTGTCATTGGGAGACGTGTATGTTATTGTAATTAAAAAGTTAAATTGTTAACATGGATGCCTGAATTTTCTTCAGTATTCAAAAACATAAGGGGAATGTTCTGTATCATCGGACTTCTAATTATTAAAATTTTATAATTTAATGCACATTTTATGATCTTGGAGAATCTGAAATTGAGTATGTGGCATTAGAGGTTTGAATCAATTGTAAAGAATAAGTGTCACTATTAATACTATTAAAATATTAATTTGTGTTTTAAAATCTTATAAATTAATATATTTTGGAAAGAAATGTAAATTGTAATATTCATCCTTAAAAATGCTCAATTGAGGAAACCTTGTTATTTCCTTGGTGTCAATTTTGAGAATTTCTGAAGGGGTGTTTAAGTTCTTCTGGGGGGGGGGGGGGTAAAAAATTCTTGATATGTCCCACCTTAACGGCTGTTGCATAGTTCACTTCCATTGTATCACTTCTCATTAATTATTTGATAATATTTTAAAAACAGTTATATTAGTTTATTCAATTATGCTCATAGAGATATATATATGTGATTAGGGGGAAATATCTACAGTTGCAAGAGACATTGGCAAGATTAAAATTAAGCTGTTCAAATAACTTGGAACCCTGACCTGTTAATTAACACAACATTAATAACTGCATTGATACAGGTTATGGTGAATTGTTCAGAGAGGTTCTTAGAGACTGTAGCAATGAGCTCAGAGATTTGGGAATTCCCAGATATAATCCTGCATGAATTGTACGGTGGCAGTGGTGATGGGTATTGGTCTTAATCCCACTTCTTACAAGGAGGAATCTTGATCAGCATTACCTGTTTCTGACTTGGAGTGCATGCATGAATGTCATAATTTTTTACCAATAGACTTCATTCACAATAAATAATTTTCAAACAGAAAACCATTCAAAATCTCTTCACACCCTTAGTTTTGTTTCCAAAGTTTCCAGCACTGTACATTGTTACATCCATTTCTATTTAGCAGTATTGTTACCATTGTGACACTGTCATTACTCCCCTCTGTTGTTTAAGGGGCTTTCCTTCGGTCTAAGCCTTTCAATGCCAGAAACTGAAGGACTCTAGACAGTGGTCCTTCCCCACAGCATCCTTGCGTTGGTTGTGCCAAGCTTCAGTGCATCCCCCAATACGTACTCCTGCAGCGACAACTCTGTGAGCAGAAAGCAAAATATTGGGCAGACCAAAGTTAGTGACTGTGTTGATGGTCTTCCAGCAGTTCTAGATGTCTGACTCTGTGAGCATCCCCAGGAACAGCCTGTAAATCAGACAACCCTCTGTCATGCTGCTGCTGGGGATGAATAGTGACAAGGACACTTCCATCCTTCTCACACACTCTTAGCGAATTGTGGCGCTTATAGGAGCTGAAGGAAATCACTGCTGCCACACCGAAGGTCATTAACGACTGTTTTTATTCAAATTCAGCGCGGCCCTTTAAGGGCAGCATGAGCTCAGTCACCTGGCGCATTGTGACGTCATAATCGCTGCCCAGAAGGGATGCTGGAGTCCGAGAGAAACCTCTAACGACGCCATTTCCCCATGGCTGCCCCATCACGTGGCAATACAAGCAGGACTGGTTCGCCATGAGATGTGTGCCGCCACAGTCTGCATTCTACAAAGAGTTTGCCACTGACTCCATTCCACCGCAGTTATCTCAGGTTCTGGTTGTACAGGAAGGATCTAACCAGGAAGGCTCCTCTCGCCACTAGCCAGGTCAACTTTTGGGTCTTGTTCGTGAACACTGGTGATGAGACATTCCACCAGATGACCTGGATGGTCTGCTCAGGGAACCTCTCCACCATGTCCATTAAGTCCTCATCTCTCAATATCTGCAAGATGTTCTGTGCTGACCACTGCCTAATGGCCTTGTTGTCAAAGGCTTTCCACTGGAAAAACTTTTCCATGAAGGATAGGTGGTGTGGTAAAGTCTAGTTGACTAGGACATTGTACAACAACGGAATGAAGCCTATTCTTCACAACACCCCAGGAAGATTCTCAATACATAGTGACACTTAGTGCCCAAGCACTTTGGTTCCTCGTGCAGCCTGACACAGCCACAGACAAAGATGATAATCAGGATGAGGATCAGATAATGGCTTGTACCCATGTCCCCATTGTCTGTTGACTTGTTCATGTTGACCCTTTGGACCCTTTCCATCTTGGATTCCAACATGAACCAGAAAACTGGTCTGGTGATTGCCAAGATGGAGGTTTGGGGAATGGACTACACCAGGGCCATGTAAAACAGTAAAGAGAGCACCTTGCACCTGATGATCAGCTTCTCCCCTATTATTGAATGGGAGCGCACTACCCGCAGACCCAATTTCTGGTTGTTCTTTGAGATGTGCTCCAACCAATTTTTGTTGCATGTTTCGGCCAATCCAAACCAGATCTCCAACACCTTTAGTACTCAGATCCAACTGTAACGGGGATGGCAGATCAATCGGATCATTTGCCAAAGAACATTGCCTCATTTTTCTTACGATTTACCTCAGCACCCAATGCAGACTCAGAATGGACACAGATGCATAAAAGAATGTCAAATTACTGCTGGCCTAGCCACAATTTAAGTCACTTTGACATTTATGAGAATCTGGGCAATCAGAAGAGGAAATAACTGACAACATTCAACTCAACTGTATTATTTAAAGATGATTGGAAATCTGTAGAAGATGAGTAGTCCAGAGTCGTCGTACAGGATGCCCTAAAGATTGAGCACCTTTGCACTCTCCGTCTGCAATAATGGAGACCTCCCAGTGGGCACTCTCCAACCAGATGGCATTTACATCAACTTCTCCAGTTTTGTTAGGCTATTATCTCTGTTGTGTCTCTTTCTCTTTCTTTTGCTCTTTCTCTCGTTCACTCTCTCGTTTTCACTCTCTCTCTTTTGCTTTCTTTTTTTCATTTTCTCTCTTTCTTTCTCATTTCCTCCAATTTCCCACTCACTTCCCTCTCCATTCAGAGAGCTACCCTCTTCCCCATCACTTCTCAGCATTTTTCTCTTCAACCTTCCCACCCATATCCACCTATGGCCTTTTGCCTGTTGGCTCATGCTCTTCCCCCTGCCCCTTATTCCAACTTCTCTCTTCCCCCACCTTTTTATTCAGGCGCTTGCCTGTTTATTGTTCATTCCTCAATGAAAGGCTCAGGCACAAAATGTTGGTTATATCCCTTTGCCTCCTCCTATAGACACTGCATGACCTCTTAATTGTTCCAGTACTTCTATATAAATAATAAAGGAGCAGCGCCACAGCATGGTTGGCGTAACGGTTAGTGCAATGCCTTTATAGCACCAGCAATTGGAATGGGGGTTTGGATTGAAGGAATAGTTCCCCTTGTAGAGGTAATATAGAACTGGAGAGATAATAGAGAATCATGGAGTATAGGGAAGCAGAACAATGGATTAACTATGATTTTATTAAATGGTGGATCATGTTTAAGGAAATTGGTCCATTCATGTTCTTGTTTTCTTTCAAGGCCAACTTAAATTTGTAACGATGTTTCACATTTTCTTTTTAAGAACCTGAGTGAACTTGAGCTTTCATTATGATCAGGTAGTTTCATGGTGGCATTTCTTTCAATTCCAAATCAATTTAAATACTTACAATTTAAATTCACTTGTTCCTATAGTATAGTGAGATTCAAACTTATGATACACAAGTCACCTATAACAAACTGAGCTTGAGCCCTTTCGCTGACTACTAACAAGACTTTTGTTCTATTTTGCTGGGAACATTTTTTTTGAGAATTTGTGTGTTTTTGTCACCAAACTTACAACCTTGTTTTACAAATTGTTTATTTTATCAATAATATTTGTCTTCACCACAGATCTCATAATATACTCATGGACCACAGGTTGAATCACACTGAATTGAGTTTGGATTTATTGTTTATCGTCTTATACATTGTGCAGTGTACACCAGAATTCTTGCTGCAGCTGAGCATGTACTGCTAAAGAAAAACTATAATGATAAACTAATTGAACTAAATTAAGAGACAATAAATATACGAGAAAGATGAGAAATAGTCACGGAAATCTTCATGGTAGAAAAAAAGTGATTTGTACTAATTCAGACAATTTTTTCAAGTTGTTGGAGCAATCCAATACTTGTACCAAAGGGAGGTTCAAGAGTAGTAGCTAAAGGAAAGAAACTGTTCTTGAAGTCTGTAATAATCCTAGCTATGTTCATGTTCCAATTCACGTTCAAGTTCAGATTTATTTTCAGAGACTATACATGACATCATGTACAACCCTGAAATTCTCCTGTCCTTGAGATCAGGAAGAATTTCTACTTATCGGTTGTGTAAATTGTACTCAAGAGAAAGAAACATACAAAAGAGAGAAACCTAAGCAAAGAAGCATATGAAAACAAACTGCATATACTGGAAAAAAAAATGTTTATTAACAAAAAAGTAAGGAACATTAAATGAGTCTGAATCTGTTGTTTAGAAGTCTGATGGTGGAGGGATAACAACTGTTTCTGAATCTGGTGATATGTGTCTTGTGGCACCTTTACCTCTTTCCTTTTTTTTTAATTGTTTTTGATATTTTTCCAAAAATTATACATAGTGACATTTTGAATATACAATATATTAAACTTTTTCTAACAAACAAAACAGTTCCGTCCTCCCTCCCCACCCTCCCACTCCATACATACAGATCCGTTCACCGGCAGAGCTTGCATATATTTTAAGTATATAGAGTCCAATTAGGGAAACTATGTTTTTGTATACTTTTATACCCTTTCTTTCTTTGTTTCTTTTTATTACTGTATCTGGGCCCCTATGTGGTCCAGGTATGGCTGCCAGACCATTACAAAAGTGTTGTATTTGTTCTTACAGCTGTTCATTTCTGCAGTCCATTATGCTATAAGTAGAGGGGAATCAGACTTCCAAGTGATCGCGATACAATTTTTTCGCCAGTGCTATATTTATAAATGAGATTTGATATTTGATCAATTTGTCATTTATTTTATCCTGGTTAATTTTTCTGCGATTTGTTTTGCCAAAATAACTTCACTTTCATGCATGACCATATAACATGGAGAAAAGTTCCTTTCTCAGTACCACATCTGAAACATATCTCTGAAATTTCGGCTTTTGATCTGTATAACTTTTATGAGATAAGATCTAATTAGTGTAAAATAATTATACTGAACCAGTTCATAGCTTGCATTTCTAATTGATGTCATGCTGTCCTTTCACCATTCTGACCAGCTTCTTTCTAAAATCACCACACCCAAGTCCGATTCCCATCTTTCCCTTGACCTCTAAAACTCTGGTTTTACACTTTCGCTTTGGAGAGCATAGTACATTTTTGTTATAAATTTGGATGTATTCCCCATCCAAACCATTTGTTTAGTTTCACTAATTTCAGGTGGGGTCAACGTTGGTCCCCATCTTTCTCTTAAAAACAAACTAAACTGGAGAAAACCGAAGAAGGTCCCATTGGCCACTCTGTATTTATTTGTGTTCTAATTGTTCAAAGGATACGAGTTCCTTCTGTGTAACAGTCCTTAATATATCTTATACCTTTGTCATACCACAGGCAACAACACATTTTTATACAATTGTGCTTTTATTGATATCCTTACTTTTTTTTGTATACATTCACTAATTTCTTGCCACGTTCTAATATATATTAGAATGGAGTTATCTGTCTTTTTCTTTAGAGATTTGAAACTCCATTTATAGATAAAGTCCTTTGCTTCCCCCTCCTCCTCATTAGCATGGCAGCAGTGAAAACAGAGTTTGTCCTGGGTGGTGTCGATCCTTCATGATTGTTGCTGCTCTCCAGCAACATTCCATGTAGATTTTCTCGATGGTCGGGACAGTTTTGCCACTGATGTCCTGGGCTTTCTGCTCAGAGGTATTGGTGCCCTATACCAGGCTGTGATGCAGCTGGTCAGCACACTTTCCACTACACATCAATGAACTTTTGCCAAGGTTTCCGATGTCATACTGAACCTCAACAGACTGCTGAGGAAATGAAGGTGCTGATGAGTTTTCTTCACGATTACATTAGTATGTTGGGTCCAGAATGGGTCCTCCAAAATGGTGATTCCCAGAAATTTAAATTTGCTCACCTTCTCCACCTTTTGATTGCTGGATCATATGCCTCTGGTTTTCATTCCTAAGGTCTACAATCACTCCTTGGTATTGGTGACATTGAGTGAGAGGTTGTTGTTAGCTAAGTTTTCAATCTCCCTCCTCTATGCAGACTCATTGCCCCTTTTTATGCAGCCCACTATTTGTAAATGGTACTGTTATTCTACTGAGCCACACAGTCATAGGTGTAATGCAAGTAGAGCATGAGGCTAGGTACCCAGCCCTGTGGTAGTGCTGATGGAGATTGTGGAGGAGTCGTCATTCTTGCCAATCCACACTTATTATGGTCTGGAGGTGAGGAAATCCAGGATCCAATTACACAGTTGAGTATTGAAGCCCAGATCTTAAAGTTTGCTGATCAATTTAGAGGGGGTGGCCGTGATAAATGCTGAACTGTTGTCAATAAAGAGTATCCTGATTTATGTATCATTTGCTGTCCAAGTGTTCCAGTGAGGTGGCACCTGTTACAGTCCTGTTAATGTAGTAGGCAAATTGGAATCGATCCATGTTACTGCTGAGAGAGGAGCTGATATGTTTTAACATCAGCTTCTTCAAACATTTCATCACTGTGGATGAAAGTGCCACTGGTTGGAGGTCATTTCAGCAGGTTACCGCACTCTTCTTGGGCATTGGTATGATTGACACCATACCCTTTTGGAGTGAGATGTTGAAGATATCCAGTTGGTCAGTACAGGTTTTCAGTACTCAGCTGGGTACTCCACCCGGATCAGATGCTTTCCTTGGATTCACTATACTGAAGGCAGCCCGTAAGTCATCTTCTGATATTGACAGGATTATCAGGGGTTGTGGGGCCGCGTATTAGTTCCTCCTTGTTCTGGTGGTCAAATTGGGTATTGAAGGCATTTGGAAGCAGATTTGGTGTCTCCTATTGCACCAGATTTGGTTTTGCAGCAGGTTAGGGTCATTTAGTCCCTGTCATGGTTGTCAGGTACCCTTCATTGTTTCCATTCTCATCCAAAATCTCCACTTCATCTGGGAGATATCTTTCCGTAGATCATACCTGTTTGTTGTGTAGTGTTGAGGATCTCCTGACTTAAATGCCTGTGATATGGCTCTCAGAAGGTTCTGAATTTCATTGTTCATCCATGGCTTCTGGTTGAGGAATACCCTGAATGATGAGTATGTTTCTACCTTCTGCAGTCTTCTGCATTCCTGGAAGAGGGGACTATGTGTAATGTATCTAAGTTTGCATTAAAATGAGTAGAAAAGCACATTGTGCAGAGGATGCAAAGAGATTACAGATTAAGTGAGTAGATATCGGTCTGGGCAGGTGGAGTACGGAGTTGGTAAATGAGAGGGAAGAGGATAGAGAAGATCTGATTATTATTTTCAGAAAAAAACCCCTGCTATCTGGAATTCAAGTAATTGGCAAAAAAATTGCAGAAAATAAAGTTTAAAAATATGGAAGTTTAAAATTGGTGCACTTCGCTGTTAGTTCGCCAATCAAGCTCCACGCAGTCTCAAGCAACTGGAAAAATTCACTTATCCGGCATTTACCAATTCCCATAGGTGCCAGCTACCAGGCCATTTACTGTACATGGTGAAAGTTTTCAGCATGCTGTTGTGCAGAGGAAATTGGGAGTGTCTGTGCATGAATCGCAAAAGGCTGGCTTGTAGATACAACAAGTGATCAAGAATGCAAATAGAATGTTGGACTTCATGCTCGAGGGATTGAATTCAAGAGCAGGGATTTTCTGCTACAACTGTACAGAGTACTGGTTAAGCTGCCACTGAAGCATACTGTTTTGGACTCCTAACTTGAGAAAAGAATTCAGGAAAAAAATGAGTGGCAATCTTATAGAAATAGGTAAAATTACGGGATAGACAAGTAGAAATTCTGCCTGGCCTGCAGGGGAAAAATCTCAGGGTTGTATATGATGTCATTTGTGAAGTCTGACAATAATACTGAACTTTTGAACTTTTAAGATAGATGCAGGAAAGTTGTTTCCACTGGCTGAAAATGTTTGAGATATGGGAGCACTAGTCCATGAAACAGAAATTTATTAGTACAGCTAATGAAACATTTGCATTTATTGCAAGGGCAACAAGAAAGAAAATACAGTTTGCTGGTGAGATTACACCTGGCATGGCATACTGTTGGCATCCATATTTAAGTATGTATATACATGCATTGAATGAAAAGCAGAGATGGTTTAATGGATTGAAAATGGGAGAAAAAAAAGTTTTGGTCATACCTTGACAATAGGCTCAGGCCCTATAAACATTGCGTGACCTGTTGAGTTTTTCCAGTATTAATAGGTTGATTCCTGAAGAAAGGTTGAACAAGTTAGTTCTTGGCTCTTTGGAATCTGGCAGATCTTACCAAAACATTTAATAATCTGAGGAGGGTTGGTTAGATGGATGCTAAAAGTATAGCCCCTTTCACACTTGCAAGTGGTCCTAGGAATTAATAGCCAATTGGCTTAAAAAGGGTCCAGTGTGGAATGAAAATCATCTCATGCTGGGGAATGATTGCCTTGACCCCTAGTTCAATCCCTGGCATCTGCAGACACCAGCATTGTAATCAACCAAGTATAGAATGGGCAGTTGCATTCTAAGACAGAAATGACCCAAGTTTTTGCCTGAGAGCAGGAATGTGAAGGAAGAAAAAGATTAAAATGAAGGTATAAACTTTGCGTGGGAAAGTCGCAACGCGAAGGAGAGAGGGTAAATAGTGGGCAATTTTTACAGCGTGGGAAAGTTGGTAGCATTATAGCGCACAATTTATAAAGTCCGTGGGGAAAAGGCGATGGTGGACCTGACTTCCCAGAATGCCATATGGCAGTGAAACCCCTCCATGAGTGCTCCATGCATGCAGCTGTCCATACAGTCCTTTGTCTGCTGCACAGCATTCTGGGAGGCAAGTCCAGCATCACTTTTTCCCACGGTATTTATAAATTGTGCACGATAGCGCTACCAACTTTCCTGCGCTGTATAAATTGTACGCGAGCTACCAACTTTCCCACATTGTTTGAAAATGGTCCGCTATTGTGAGTTATTGCTGGCACTTTCTCGTGGTCCTTTATAAAAGATTTATATAGGTTGGGGCTGAAGGGTTCATACTGTGCTGTACATAAAGTTTAATTGTGTTATAATTAGGCATGATTAATTTTGTTCAAATATAAGTTCTTAATGCATAGATCAGGATTTAGGGCAGGTCCACCATTGCTTGGTGCATCATGACATCACAGGTAGAAGGTCGAACAGTCCTAACCACGTGGATGGTTCCTTGAAAATGTGAACACCTGCAGTGTTCTAGTTAAGAGTAGTCAAGTATGAACAGCAAAAACGCCATTCCTATCCTGAGACACTGAAAGGCTAATTTAGTGGGATGCAAGTATAAAAGAGGCTTATGTTCCCCTTATTGGGGGTATTTAGCACTAGGGAGCATAGTTTAAAAGTGAGAGGGTCATGTATTTTAGACATATGAAGAAACCTTTTCCACCAGTTGGTGTGTTGTTTTTCTTTTGTAATTCTCCACTTGACAGCTGTAGTCATTTTACATGCTAATTTGGGAAGAAAGTTTGTAATGTCCATTCAGCAGTGCACAACACAGCAGTTAGTACATCACTGTTACAGCACTAGCGACCCGTTTGAATCAGGTGCTGTCTGTAAGGACTTTGTACATTCTCCCGATGTCTGCATGGGTTTTCTCTGGATGGTCCGGTTTTCTCCCAACCTTCAAAACTTACCAGGGTTGTAGGTCAATTGGGTTTTATTGGGCAGCCCAGACTCATGAGCCAAAAGGACCTGTTACTGTGCTTTATGTCTAAATAAAAAATAAATGCCTTGGGCCATGGATACAGCTGAACCATGTTGCTGCAGACCAATACCATGCATCGACCTGTCAGCTCACTTTCCCCTGTTGTAGATCAAATTTTAAGTTCTTGTGCCTTTTTAATTTGGGAAACCATACCATGCTGTCACTCAGGAACGTAATCAAAAATGCTAGCTCTGAGCGGAAGAAGAGGATAAAAGGAAGGTTAATTTAAAGGTTGATTAAAAAGAAGTTTAAAGGAACTCCTTCCAGAAAGAGCAACTCAATTTGTAATAAAGATCCCACAAACTGCATGATATGGACCATAAAATGTTTTGGTTAGTTTGTGAAGAAGTAGAATTTCAAAGTTCAAAGGATTTAACCGGATTAATTGGCCAACCAAAATTGTATTTTTGTTTTTTGCAGATTGTGTAAGGAATTGTGCGTGAAATTATGGATGCAGTTGTACACCTCATTAATGATTCCCTGGAATTCTATCGATGGAGCCTCACCATTGCAGGTATTTATTTATATTTTGTCCACTGAAATTTTAAATTTGTATGCTGCTCCTGTATTCTGTGCATGAGTTTTTGGAGTGTGGATATGTTTTTATTAATTCAGTGTTGTCTTTGTTTCCAGCTGATATATTGAAATCTATTTTTGCTGTTTCAGTCTTTATTTGTGCAGAAGTTTACAACTGCAGTGGTGCTAAATGTATCCTACAATCATATCAGCCTATTTGACCCTGTCACTGTTCAGAAGCAAAATGGGATATGTTGACCCTGACCCTACATTTGCAAGATGAATTTCTTGGTGGTAATGTGTAAATATGTAAAGTTAATTGAGCTTTTGATGTCCAGTTTGAAGCTTTGCTATAAAAATGACAATCCATTTGGATTCAGCTTGAAGGAGCAACAATTTTCGATGAAGGAAAGCAATTTATGCTATCACAATATTGGGTTAAAATTATTGTTAAATATCACCTTTTATGTTAGCTGAGAAATCAAACAGAAGTGATATCAGAATAAAATTGTGTTATTAGTATACATTTGGAAGCATACCCCATGTCTAAAGTAAATTAATTAATTCATTTGAACATTGGAAATAAAATATTAAGAACAGAGCTTTGGAATGTATCTTAATTTGTCATCGTGAAGGAGAAATAGTTGTATATCCTGGCATTCTTGAGACAGATTAAAATTGAGCAAAGTTTACGCATGGTCACAAAGAACCACAGAGTCTGGCAACCGAGATTAGAAGTTAAGCATGTTGAGTGTTGTGAGGCACAAAGAAAATTGGTAAGGTTGCATACTGATCAAAATCACTGGGATATATTTAGAGATTTTCCACTCTGGTGAAGCATTCGAGGATGCACACTGGATTGAACAACTTCAAAACAGAATGGTCAAGAGGATTATTGGAGTTAGGCGTTGTACAAAGATGTAGTGCTAAGGCAGGCATTTGGATAAACTTTTAGATGAGGCTGCCTTGTGGTTCTTTCTGAAATCACCTTAGAAATTTGGCGTTGAATCAGGTTCAGAGATCTTGAAGTAAAGAGATTTTTGAAGTTGTGGATCTAGGGTTGTTTGTGGAATGTAAAATGACCTTGGGTGTAATCTGTCAGTTTTGGTGAGGACAGTATTCATTAACTGAATCGGATAGTGATGTTCAAGATGTGCTGCAGTGTTTGGCTCTCACATTTTGAGGAAATAAAGATTAAAAGTAAATGAAGAATTTTCAGATATTAAAATTAGAGGGTGGGGTTGATTAAGCTGTACTCGATATTACAATAATCAATCCATTTTAAAAATGTATTTTAATGAACCCAATAACCCTTTTTAATGAATTGGGATGTTTGAACTGTAAAAGTAAAGATATAACATAATATAAAAATAACTTGACATTGTAGATTCTTCAATGTCTTCTCCTGAGTACACATGGAATTTCAGTTCACCATTTGCTCTGCCAGCCTCTAAAGAAACAAACTGGAGTCGATTAGAGCTGGGATATCTAATTCCTCTTGTTGTGTATTTTTTTTTTAATTAAATTTTTTATTTTTCACACCATAAATCACAATAGCCATGATATACACTTTTTCTTTTCCACACATTTACAGTGACGTGTGTATTTTTTTCTTTATCTTTCTATTTATTGATCATGTTATAGGTATATATTACACGAGTAGAATAGGAGTGCATAATTAAACAGGGAAAAAAAAATCACTATATGACATATAACATATTGCATTACACCACAATTAGCAAATATGTTCTTATCTCCTCAAACTGAAATATTTAAAAAAAAAAGAAAAAAATTATCATAATAATCTAATCTAAGAAAAAAAATTAAAAAAGGAAAAAGACTGGGCAGCCTATACTGAAAATTTCTTCATAAAAATTAATTGTCTGGTCTTCAACAAAGAGAAAGGAAGTAAAATAAGTATACTAATTAAGACGTGGAAATAATTTATAAAGTGTCACTAAGTCTCTTCAAATTTAACAGGTATCAAATGTACAACTCCTAATTTTCTCTTAACTTAAACATGACATAATTTGAGAAAACCATTGAGTCATGGTAGGTAGATTAGAATCTCTCCATTTAAATAAAATAGCTCCTCAAGCCAACAATGTAGAAAAGGCTACAACCTGATAGTGGAAGTGGGAAACTATATTTCCAAAAAGAGCAGCCAATGGGTTAGGTCAAAATTTTTTATGCAGTTTAGCTGACAAAGTCTTAAAAATATTTATCCAATACCTCTCTAACATAGAGCATGACCAAAATGTATGAGTTAAGAAGTCACTTCTGATTTACATCTATCACAATTCTCTTCTGGCTGTCCATCCCATAGGATGATGATGGATCATTTCAGTTTGTGGGGTTTCTTATGAGGATACTCCACTCCTCAGAAAGTAGCAGTGTGTGCGTGAATAGATTTTAGTTGAGTTGCACAGGTCCAGACCCACCCTCTCAACACCCCTCCCGGATCCAGCGGCATGGTGAGGTCCAAGTCTGCTGGGGAAAGTTCTGTTGCAGTGAATGGGCAGACATATTTGCGAGATGACCGTTGACTCTACAGGAGGGTTTGTCTACCTTCGACACGTCTTGTTTCTCATCCTGCAGGGTTTCTAGCTATCCTCTGCACCAGGCAAACCTTGAGTTCATGTTTATTAAACAGTGTTTCTGCAGACCACAGTGCACACATTTCTCACATAATAATCACATACATATATAAAAATACAATATAAAATAGTATTTTAAATGGAAAAATATGCAGACGCTGGGATTGTAGTTTATTACACAGAAGTGCTGGAGAAACTCAGCAGGATTATTCACCATTTATAGGAAGCAAAGATCTCCCAATAGGCAAGTATTTCAATTCCACATCCATTCCCACCCTGATATGTCTGTCCATGGCCTCACGGCAATGCCAAACCTGGCCCCTTGCAAATTGGAGGAAAAGCACCTAAAACTTGATCTGCGCGCTCTCCAACCAGATGACATTAACATTGACCTCCAGTTTCCATTCGACCCCTCTCCTGTCTCCCTCTTTTTCTCTTTCCTTCTGTCTCCTTTCCTTCAGTTTCCACCCCTTCTCATTCCATTCAGAACTACCCCCTCCCTCATCGCCTCAATTTTTATCTCTTCTGCCCTCCCACCTATATCCACTTATAACCTGCCTGTTGTCCTGTGCTCCTCTCCCTGTCCCTTTTTCCCTCCTCTCCTCCTTTTTATTCAGGCAGCTGCCTGTCTTTTGCTCATACCATGTCATCTGATTGTACAAGTACCACCTGACAAAACAGCGCTCTCTGATCCTCGATGCAAAAACATGCAGACATGCAACCAGACATAACACACATACAGGCAAATAATACATATGCATTTATATCTTTAAAAATAAATAAATGAATATTGTTTTGTACAAATGAGTCTTGGATGTTTAGTGTGAGCAGTTCCTTTGGTTGTTCAGCATTCTCACTGCCTGTGGGAAGAAGCTGTTCCTCAGCCTGGTGGTGCTGGCTTGGATACTCCTGTATCTCTCACCCAACAGGAGCAGTTGAAAGATGCTGTGGGCAGGATGGAAGGGATCCTCAATGATTTTGCACGCCCTCTTCAGTCAACAATCCTGGTAGATCATGTCATTGGGTTGGGGCGGCCGTGGGGGGGGGGAGATCTCCTGTGATCCTCCCTGCCATTTTTATGATCCTATCGATTGACCTCTGATCCATTTCTCTACAGCAACCGTACCACGCTATGATGAAGCTGGCCAGGACGCTCTCAATAGAGCTCCTAAATAAGGTTGACATATTGGTGGCTGGTAGCCTTGCCCTCTTAAGCAAGGAAAGAGAAAGAGAGGGTGATAGGGGATAGATTGAATGGAAACAGGAGGTCAATGTTAATGTCATCTGGTTGGAGAGTGCGCAGATCAAATTTTAGTCTTCTCAGAAAGTGTAGTTGCTATTGCACCTTCCTGACAAGTGAGGAGTTGTTCAATGTCCATGATAGGTCACTAGTTAAGTGAACTCCAAGGAACTTGGTGTTATCCACTCTCTCTAATACACAGTTGTTGATGTGTAGTGGAGGGTGTTTGTTCCTGGTCCTCCTTGCACCTGGTTTCCATTCTTGAGGAAGAATACATTGTTTTTGGAGGTGGTCCAGAGGAGTTCACCAGGTTGATTCCAGGGATAAAGAGGTTAGGCTATGAGGAGAGATTGTGTCATCTGGGGCTGTACTTGCTGGAATTTAGAAGAATGAAAAGGGATCTTATATGAACATACAAAATTATGAAAGGCAATAGATAAGATAGAGGTAGGTAAGTTGTTTACATTGGTAGGGGAGGAAAAAAAGATTAAAAAAAAGAAACAAAAAAAAACAAGGCATTGGCGAGGCCAAATTTGGAATTCTGTGTGCAGTTCTGGTCTCCAAATTATAGGAAGGATTTCAATAAGGTAGGGAGGGTGCAGAGAAGATTTACTAAAATGTTGCCTGGACTGCAGTATCTAGAATACAAAGAAAGATTGATTAGACTGGTCTTTATTCATTGGACCATATAAGGCTGAGGGGGGATTTGATAGAGGTATTTAAAATTATGAGGGGGATAGATAGAGTAGATGTGAATAGGCTCTACCCCTTGAGGGTAGGTGAGATTGGAACAAGGGGCCATAAATTAAGGGTTAGGGGGCAAAAGTTTAGAAGTAACATGAGAGGGAGCTTCTTCACTCAGAGAGTGGTGGCTGAGTTGAATGACCTTCCGGAAGAGGTAGTTGCAGCAAGGTCAATTTTGTCATTTAAGAGAGGGTTGGATAAGTGCATGGATGTGAGTGGATTGGAGGGTTATGGGCAGAGAGCAGGTCAGTTGGACTAGAGGAGATCACTTAAATCGGTATGGACTAGAAGGGCTGAGATGGCCTGTTTCCGTACTGTAATTGTTATGTGTTATATGGTTTATTCACGTTGAGACTCGGGTTGTTTCTCTCACACCAGGTCACAAGATTTTCCAACTCTTCTCTGTAGTGTGCAATGGATTTATGTTAATCTTTAATGTTAAATTATATTTCTTTTGTAAAATGTCTTAAAGTAAATTATAGAGTTAAAATAATGTATCTATATTATTAGGAAGTTAACTGTGGGTTGGTACAGGGAACCATTGTTTTCTGAGAAATGTTCCTTCTTGGAGTCGACATGTTTTGGATAGACAGAGCTAATGGATTCCAGGTGAGTCTTAATTATTCAAGAACTGCTGAGGAAGCTATCTCCTTTTAATCAAAGCCCCTTAAGCCTGTTGAACAAAGATGAGGTCAGAGGTTGTTATGGTCATGTGGTTTCCAAGAACAGGGACTTATCTTGGTGATGTAATGATCATATGATTTGGATAAGTATATTACCGAATTCAGACATTTTGAGTGGAGTTTTGGAAGAGTTCAGATTGGAGAGTACAGAAGTCAAAACCCCTGTGACACAGGGATTGCAACCTGATGAAAGACAAGGCTGAGTTACAGTAGCGAGAATTGGTGCTGCTGTGTGTTACTCCTAGGAAAAGGGGAACACAGAATTAGTGGCTTTTAAAATCAGGAAACCATTTTGCTGTCTGCTGATTTCTACTGGGTCTATTTTTCTTTGGCCACTTTGTTTAACCCTTGTCTGGTTTGTGACTTCATCGTGGAAAAAGATTACATTTGTTTAACCCTTGTCTGGGTTTGTGAATTCATCTTGGAAGAAAATAACCACTTTGTAAGTAAAGAGGCCTGAAGATATGATATTGAAAAGTGCTTTATAATAATTTCTGAACTGAGAATTTAAGACTAAAATGATGTTGAACTTTTAAAGACTGACTTTTCAGAGTGGACTTTAATTATACACACACATGCATAAATTTACATTTGTTCATAGTGGGATTAAGTTTAGAGTTATGTTGTTAATAATTTAATTAAAAACATGGAGCAGCACTATTGATAGACTGCAACTCCCAGAAGTCTAGTGAACTGACATGGGTCATCATAATAACAAGACCTGACTCACATGGTTCAGTATTTTAAAAGAATATGCACATGACTCGAGTAAATAAGTTCTGATGTTCCTGCAACGGTGTGTGTCATTATTTTGAATTCATCAGCCACCTCTGAGTTTTCGATGGCTACAACTGATGTCTCCAACTGTTCCAAAATGAACTTTTGGACCATATGGATACTGGAGCAGATGCTGTTAAGTTACTGCCCTTCTGGACTGCAGAATCAGAGCTGTGATTTTGTCAGGCTGAGGCACAATTTTACCTCAGGAAGATCAAAGTGGACATGCTGTTATTACCTCGTCAGTGCCTTGGACCAAGCCACTGCTAAGCGAGTCGATGATATCCTGCACGATCCACCGAAGCCTGGAGAGCACAAGAATGACACTCTAAAAGCGCTCCTGCTGCGAATTTATGGCATGTCCTGCAGAGAGAGGGCCGTCAGACTGTTAAACATGGAGGAGGTGGGTGACACGTCCCATCTGAACTAATGGACGACATGCTGTTCCTGAGATCTGGCTAACGGCCAGATATGTTATTCGAACAGCTTTTCCTGGAGAGGAAGCCAGAAGACATTAGACTTTTATTATTGCAGAGTTCTTTTGAAGACCCCAGGGCAGTAGCTGCAGAGGCAGACATCCTGTGGCTGGCAAAAAAAACACACCAAAAGATCTTCGGACAATGTCACTGCATCACAGCTGCCCACACCCAGCACCTCTGTTGTTGACGCTACTTCCCAAGCCAACATTCTCAACACACCATCAGGAGCAACGTCTCAAGTCAGGCAGACAGCCTGTCGACACTTCCACCTAGTGTTTTTACCACTGGCTTTGGGGAGAGTCGATACACATACGTGCCTGCCACCCTGTGCGTTCTCAGGAAATGACCTGGCCAACCGTCATTAATGGTTGGCCGAAAATCTACAAGCCTTCTATATGTTTGGGATCAGCTATCCCAACGTATATTTTTGATGGACACAGGAGGTTAGTGTTTTTCCATTCTTTATTGGCCCAATGGACCCCAAAACCCACCAGCAATAGAAATTCACCAAGACAAATAGTTACTTAAACAAAAGTTGCTTTTAATTATCTTTAAATCCTGTTTTCATGTTTAACTTATTATTATTAACTTAACCCCCTTCTAATTCTAAGCACACGTGTATGTAATATGTGTACAAGTTCAGGAAGGTTCTTGTTGGTTTTCAAAGAGAGGGTTGTTGCTTGATGGATACCCACAACTGATTCCTTCATATTGGCCATTTTGGTGCTTTGCCAAGCACACGTGTATGTAATGTGTGTATAAGTTCAGAAAAGTTATTTGTTTCACAGTCCAATCTCACTTATTACTCCTCCAAGTTCACTGGTATCAGGCAATTCCTACACTGTGCACAAAATTTAACGTTTATGAACGTCACCAGGCTTTGGTGCTTGAAAGGTAAATGGTTAACGCTCAGGAAGGTTCTTGTTGGTTTTCAAAGAGAGGGTTGTTGCTTGTTGGATACCCACAACTGATTCCTTCAGATTGGCCATTTTAGTGCTTTTCCAAAGAAACTTGCCCCATCAGGGTTTTCTGGATGATTACCTCTTTCTTTCAAGTCACCACAGAGTTCCTTTTTGTTTCCCTTATTTCAAGTGAAACATTATACAGCCAGCTGTCTCCTCTTGTAGGGACTACAAGTGCTTTGACCAGGCTGAACTAAGAACTCACAACCCATCTTCAAATGGGGTTTTTCCATAAGCTTTCCAGCTTGTCCTGTTCCAGTCCCAGCTGCTGAACTGCAGAACTGAATTCTTTCTCTCTCAGAGAAAACCACATGACCCTCCTAGAACAGCACACTGCCCTCAGACTGCGGCACTGGACCCAATCTTCAGAGTTCGTTCATCTGTTCTTTCCAAAACAATAATCCACAGCATGTCCTACTTGTGAAGTCCTTATAGGCATTCTTCAAAGTTTTTGCAAAGCCACTCAGAGCCTGGACTGTCTGGCTTGAGCAGAGCTCTGGCATTTTAAATGAGATCTCTTTTGAAGTGTTTGTATGTGACCTACGTTTAAAAGAACCGGCTACAATTTATCTCCTTTAAAACATATCTATATACAATATAAAATATAACATAATCTGTCACACCACCAACCAGTTTCGATACATGTTATCTTGCCCCTAACCTCCAACTCACAGCAGTCAATAGTTCCAACATACCCTCGTATGGCACCAAATAAAATGAATATTCATTTCAAGGGGAACATTTACACATGGCCTTTTATTATAGTGGCAGTGCCACAACCTCTACTCGGGGCCGATTTCTTTCGAGCTCATTTGTTCATGGTGGATTTAAAAGAGCGGCGGCTGGTGGATAGTACTACCTTTCAGACTATTCGCCTGGAAAAATTGCATCTTCCTGCGCTATGTTGATACGTTCTCAAGACTTGTTGAAGGATTTCCCAAAATTACAGTTTTCAACCCCCACTGCGAAATATGGAGTTACTCACCATCTTTCTATCAAGGGTCTTCCCATTCATGCTAAGGTATGTCACTTGCCTCCGGAGAAACTGCAATTAGCTGAACAAGAATTCCAAAAAATGGAAGAGTTGGGGATAATTCGCAGGTCTGACAGCCCATTGGCATCTCCATTACATTTAGATCAAAAATGCACCAGAGGGTGGATTCCTTGTGGAGATTATAGACGCCTCAAAAATGCCACTATATCAGATCGCTACTCTATTCCCCATACGCAAGATTTTTCAGTGAATCTTCATGGAGCGAAAATCGTTTCAAAAGTAGACTTGGTGCGCAAATATTACCAGGTGCCAGTGGAACCAGGCGACATCCCAAAAACAACAATAATGACCTCTTTTGGATTGTCCAAATTTTTACATATGCCTTTTGGGTTAAAAAATGCAGCTCAGATCTTTTAGCGAATTATGGACACAGTAGGGCGTGGCATGGGCCAACGTCTTCATTTATCTAGATGACATATTAGTCCCCAGCAAAACTAAAGAAGACCACATGGAACATCTGTGTTCACTCTTTTAGATGTCTGCGAGAATTTGGACCAACAGTCCATAGAATTCCTGGGGTGTACAATCACCAACAAGGGCATGGTTCTGCTGCCTTCGAAGATCGATACCATTACTGAATATTCCAGACCAACTACTGTCAAAGGTCTGCAAGATTTCATGGGCATGGTTAATATTGATTCCTTCCTGGAGCAGCTCATGTTATGAAGCTTCTGATCAATCTGCTGTCTGGTAATGCCACAGATGAAACTCAAAATGGTTTCATAAAGACAAAGGAACTATAGGTAGTTTAGTTTCTTGAGTAGTTTGGTTACTTAAACAACAACCATGCTCAGTTATTCAGTCCTAAATGCAGCCACCGCCCTTTCAACAGATGTGTCTGATATGGCCATAGGGGGTGCTCTGTAGCAGTATGTCGATGGACAATGGAAGCCATTTGCATTCTTTAGTTGTCACCTCCATGAGGCTGAGGAAAAAAATACAGCACCTTTGATAAAGAGTTCCTAGCCATATATTTGTTCATCCGTCACTTCCGTTACTTTTTGGAAGGCAGATACTTCACCATATTTACAGACCATAAACCCTTGACCTTCGCGTTTTCGAAGGTGTCTGAGCCCTGGTCAGCTCAACAACAGCAGCAGTTATCTTTCATTTCGGAATTCTCTACCAGAATAATGCACATTTCTGGAAAAGACAATGTAGTGGCTGATGCACTTCGCTGCTCAATTGCGCTCGAGGTATCAGCTATGAACCACAGTATTGACTACACGGCTCTCATCGCTGCCCAAGCACAAGACAATGAGATGGAGTCATATCGTACCTCAATAACCAACCTACAATGGAAGGATGTGCAAATCAATGATGATGGCAAGCTGCTCTTTTGCTACATGTCAACAGGACATCCACGGCCAGTGGTTCCAGCTTCATGGAGAGGTCACATTTTTTATTTTGTCCATGGTCTGTCTCATCCATCAATTAGATCAACCTTTCATCTGATTTTAGACTGATTTTTTTTTTTGGCTCCGTCTAAAGAAAGATGTCATGCAAATGGCCAGATCTTGTGTAGCATGTCAAAAAGTCAAAGTCCATTGGCTTACGAAAGCACCGTTACAACCCTTCTCACCGGTAACTCGCCGCTTCGACCATGTGGATATTGTGGGACCAATTCCAGTTTCATGAGGCTACCGCTATCTCTTCACAGTGATGGATAGGTTTACAAGATGGCCTGAGGCAGTCCCCATGGTGGATACTTCCACGTCTCTTGTGCATGAGCATTCCTTAATTCCTGGGTGACTCGCTTCGGCCTACCAACACACATCACTTCTGACAGAGGATCTCAATGCGTTATGGATGGCCTTATCTTGGCTGCTCAGGTCTAGGCTTCATCATACAAGCAGCTATCACCCGCAGTCCAATGGAATGGTTGAACGATTTCATCATCACCTTAAATTAGCCTCAATAGCCCATTTGGACGGTCCCAAGTGGGCAGATGAATTACCATTGGTGTTGTTTGGCATTAGGACAACTCCAAAAGAGGACCTTCACACTTCGACTGCAGGGCTTGTATACGGCACACCTTTGGCGATCCCAGGGGAATTCATTCCACACAAATCCAGTAAAGATGAAGATCCTAAAGAGCTGCTGAGCAGACTAACCGTAGGCAAATTATCCCTGTACCACCATCATCTTATGGCAAACATTTTTCTTTTGTATCACATAAACTGAAGGACTGTGAATATGTGTTTGTGCAGAGAGGAACACATGGACGGCTCTTGCCGGCACCATATGAGAGACCATACAGGGTGATAAGATGGAACGAGGTCAACCTGCATCTTGGACACTTCCAGGCTGCCTCTCATTCACAATTACCAGGCTCAAGCCTGCCCAGGTTGACAAAAACTGCCCCTATTCAATGACCAGCAGTCTGACACAGGGGTCGACCTCCCAAAAAACTAAGGTGATAGTGCCGATTCTGGGAAGTAGGCCCATGTAGCAGTAGTATAAAATAGACTGCAACTCCCAGAAGACTAATGAACCAGCATGGGATGTCATGACGTGACACGTGTGGTTCAGTGTTTTAAAAAGAATACACGTATGACTTGAGGAAATGAGTTTGATTTACCTGCAACTCTGTGTGACGTTATTTCGCATTGATCAGCCACCACTACATTTTCAGTGGCTACAAAGTATTTACCATTGTGTGGTGGCTTTTCCATTGCTGTTCCTGTGTTAATGCTAACAAAGTCCCTTTAGTCCCAAAAATAATTAAAAGGGTTGTTAGTTCATAACAAGTGTGACTCATCATTGTTGCTGATGAGGCCAGCTAATGTTTTTTTAAAATATTTTATTTTTGATTTTCCAAAGACGCATGTAAATCCAATAAACAAAATATTACATTCTGTTTCAACATAATATGATTTAGAGTCCTTATTTCCTCCTCTCTATCCCTTAAATTATACAAATACCAAAATAGAAAAATGCAAACACCATCTAAATACCGACAAAGCAATGATCCTTCTCAAGGCTAGAGGACCTCGGATGTTAAATAAAAGCAGGTAGGGGCAAAAACATATCGTCTGCACCACATTCCCCTTCATATTCTTAATCCTTTACCTGCTGGAACAGATTGTTTCTTTTCTCATATTCAGGGAGCGAGGGAGGTGTGAATTATATCTGTACACTTATGTGCCTTAGATACGGTTGCCATAGTTCAACAAATGTGTCATACCTCTTCCATAAATTGTGGTGATTTTCTCCAGGGGAATGTATTCCCATGTTCCATTGTACGATATTTAGCTGGGAGTCAGACTTCCACGTAACCGCTATACTCTTCTTCCTTTCTACTGAAAAGGTGACCTTCGCAAATTGAATTTGGTGTTTGGATAGTCTAAACTGTACTTCCCCAATGTCCTCTAGAAGGTACAACTCCAGATCCTGTGGAAAATCCACCTTTGTAATTTTTTTCAGTGTCCCCAGGTTTTCCCAGAAGGATCTCACCCTTGTACACAGCCAGGTAGAGTGGACAAAGGCCCTAACCTCTAAACCACACCTAAAGCACATTTCTGATATTTCTGGCTTTGACGTGTAATTTTATCGGGTGTGAGGTATAACTGATGCAAGAAATTATATTGCACCACCATGTGTATGGCATTAACAATTCCTGTCAGGCTATTCAAACACAAATCTTCCCACCATCATTCACCATCTATCCCTTGATCGATGTAAGCCCAGTTTCAGGCCTTCACTTTGGATTATGGAATACATCCTAGAGATAAATTTACACACATTCTTCTTTCAAATTAGAGTCTCCATGTCACTACAGTCAGGCAGAATCATTGTTGGTCCCAGCTTATCCCTTAGGAAAGATCTTCATTGCAGAAAGCAAAAGAATGTTCTATTGGATTACATATTTAGTAAACCATACATTACATATTTAGTCCTCAACTGCTCAAATGACATGAGGTTCCCTTGATACACCTGATTCCCTTCCGGCACCAGGTATCCAGGATCTTATTGCCTAGAGTCATGGGTATTAAATTGTTTTGGGTCAAGGGCATTTTAGGAGATGACCCCACTTATAATCCAATATATTGATTTATTCTTTGCCATGTCTGGCACACATGTTTTATTATGGGGTTATCTTTTTTTTTCAAAATTAATTTGGCATCCCATTTGTATATAAATTCTCCTCCCATCTTTTCCCCTACCACATGTAACCAAATTTATGCTCACTCCCTCAAAGAATTAGACAACAAACCTCACCTGGGCCACCCAGTAGTATTTTTTTTAAAATAATCTGCCAGTTTTAAGCCTCCCAATTTATATTCCCATGTCAGCTTTTCCATGGAGACTTTAGACACATTTCCATTCCACAAAAAAGTTTCTGGCATATCCATTGAGCATTTTAAAGAAGCACTAGGGAAACAAAATGGGCAATGTTTGAAAAAGATATTGTAGTCTTGGCGTCACCTTCATTTTTACACAGTTAACTCTTCCCACCAATGTTATGGGCAGAGTTTTCCATCTAGTCAGGTCCTCCTTGATCTTCTGGAGCAAAGGGAGATAATTTAATTTATATATATTGCATAGGTCTTTAACCACTCTTATCCCTAAGTATTTAATGCCTTCCTGTGGCCACGTGAATTGTCTTTCCCATTGATAGGGTCCATAATCTCCTTTTGACAAAGGCATGATTTTGCTTTTATCCAGATTAAACATACCCGGAGACCTTCCTGTAATTGTCCAGTATTGTCCTCAGTTTGGACTGCAGCAGTAAGGTGTTGAAGATATTTATGAAGTTCTCCGTCAATTAGTCTGCGCAGTCCTTCAGTTCCCAACCAGGTATGTTGTCTGGTCTAGCCACCTTGTGTGGGTTCACTTTCTCCTCCCCTTGGCAATGCAGAGGGCCAGTTCATCAGGGGGACATGGAGCTTTCTTTGCCATCACCCTGTTTTATCAAACCGTGCATAGAAGATGTTCAGTCTGTTCCGAAGGATGACGTCATCATTCTTAATTCACAAGGTTGTCTAGTGATCCATTGTAGTCTTGTGTCTGTGAATCTTCTGTGCGCACCCTAGCTTTGCCTTCCGGATTGCATGCGAGAGTTCAGCCCTGGCTGATCTCAGTGCCATCCTATCCCTTGTCCTGAAGGCAGCATCATGAGCTCTGAGAAGGGCCCAGACCTCTGTAAACAAGCATGGTTTCTGGTTAGACCTGGTTGTGAAGCATTTGGTCTGGGTAACATCCTCAATGCTCATGTACTCCTCTATGTTTACATGATTGTTGTAGGTGGCTGCCTCCCTTAAGCAGCTCCAGTCGATGAGCTCAAAGCAGTCTTGCAATGCTGCTATCCCCCAGACACGTCCTGATCTCCCTGCGAACTGATCTAGTTTCCTTTTACCAGCAGTCGATTTGACAGGATTAGCAAAACAGATATGTGATCTGAGTAACCAAGGTGAACAGGGTGCAGCCTTGTATGCATCAAGGATGTTAGAGTATACCTAATGCGGGGTGTTCTCTCTCTGGTGGCAAAGTGCACATGTTATTAAAACTGTGATAAAACTGTTTTCAGGATGCTGTGATTGAATTTGCCAGCAACAATCATGGTACTGTCAGGGTGGGAAGTCTGGGCTTTGCAGATGGCATCATAAAGCTCCTTCATGGCTTAACATAACATAACATAACAATTACAGCACGGAAACAGGCCATTAGGCCCTTCTAGTCCGCACCGAACCAAACACCCCTTTCTAGTCCCACCTCCCTGCACAATACCCATAACCCTCCATCTTCTTCTCATCCATATACCTGTCCAACCTTAAATAATACAATTGACTCCGCCGCCACTATTTCTCCCGGAAGATCATTCCACACAGCTACCACTCTCTGAGTAAAGAAGTTCCCCCTCATGTTACCTCTAAACCTCTGCCCCTTAATTCTTAACTTATGTCCTCTTGTTTTAAACTTTCCTCCTCTTAACGGAAATAGTCTATCCACATCCATTCTGTCTATCCCTTTCATAATCTTAAATACTTCTATCAAATCCCCTCTCAACCTTCTACGCTCCAAAGAATAAAGACCCAATCTGTCCAATCTCTCCCCATACTCCAGATGCTTAAACCCAGGCAACATTCTGGTAAACCTTCTCTGCACTCTCTCCACTCTGTTTATATCCTTCCTATAATTAGGCGACCAGAACTGCACACAGAACTCCAAATTAGGCCGCACCAACGTCTTATACAATCTCAACATCACCTCCCAACTCCTATATTCCATGCAATGATTGATAAAGGCCAGCATACTAAAAGCCTTCTTCACCACCCTATTCACGTGAGTTTCTACCTTCAGGGAACGATGTACCGTTACTCCTAAATCTTTCTGCTCTTCTGTATTCCTCAATGCTCTCCCATTTACCACATATGTCCTATTCTGATTCTTCTTACCAAAATGAAGCACCTCCTTATCCAAAAGTGGAATGTAGACTGCAGCAATCAGCATGGCTGAGAATTCCCTGGCCTGGAAGAAGGGTCTGCATTCCACCAGGAGGTAGACGAGTTCAGCGGAGGATGCTTGGAGGTCTTCTTTCGGTGCTGTTTGGACGCCCAATAGTGCCCATGGTAGCTCGTCCACCCAGTTGGGGCCCTTGAGTCTGGTCATGAGGCAATCTTGAGGTGCCTGTGGAAATGCTCCACCATGCTGTTGGGTTGCAGGTGGTATGCCGTCGTATGGTGTAACTGGGAGCCCTACAGGTTGGCAACGTCTGTCCACAAACTGGAGGTGAACTGTGTGCCTCAGTCAGAAGTGATGTGCTGTGGCAGTCTGAATCTTGCAATCCACGACAAGAGGAATGCTTTGGCACAGGACCTGATGGATGTATCAGCTAGGAGGATTGCTTCTGGCCACCAGGTGAAATGGTCGACCACTGTGAACAGATAGCGGAAAACCTGAGAGACTGGCAAGAGTCCCACTATAATCCACATGAATGTGGTCAATCCTGCATTCCGTCGGCTCAAAAGGCTATGGGGGGACCTTGGTGTGTCGCTGCACTTTGGCTGTTTGGCCCACCCCTGGACTTGTTTCTGCAATCCATGCCACATGTACTTGCTGACCACCAGCTGGTCTGTAGTCCTGATGGATGGGTGTGCCAGCCTGTGGATGGAGTCAAAAGCTCATCGCCTCCATGCTGTTGGGACAATAGGTCAAACCTGCCCGGTGGCCACGTCACGCAGGAAGGTGGTAGTACCTGTGCCGACTGGAACGTCCTGAAGCCGAAACCCTGCGACATTGGTCCTGTGCTGCGGGATCTCGTCATCCAGCTGCTGGGCCTCTGCCAGTGCTGTGAAGTCCAGACCGTTGACCAGCGAGTGGATGCTGTGTCTTGACAAGGTGTCCGTGACCACGTTGTCTTTGCCAGAGATGTGCTTGATGTCGATGGTGTACTCCGAGATGTAAAACAAGTGTCTGTTAGTGGGCTGACCAGGGATCGGAGATTTTAGCCAGGGTGGAAGTCAGTGGTTTCCGTGAAAGTCCTTCCCTCAAGGAAGTACTGGAAGTGGCGGATGGGTAAGTATAGCGCCAGCGTCTCTCTAGCTCAGGGGGCCGCAGATATTTGCTGAAGAAAGCTAGTAGGTATCAACTTGCTTCTAACTGCTGCTCCAGGACTCCACCAATCACTGTTCCTGAGGCATCGACTGTGAGGGCCGTGAGTGCATCTGGTCTGGGGTGGGTCAGGAGTGCAGCTTTGGCCAAGGCTTCTTTGGTTTCCACAAACGCATTGCAGATTCGTCGTCCCAGGTCAGGTCCTTCTCCTCGCCGGACATCAGGATGAACAGAGGAAGCATCACTCGAGCAGCTGCTGGGATAAACCTGCGATAAAAGTTTACCATCCCCATAAACTCCTGCAGACCTTTGGTTGTAATGGGCTTCGGGAAGCTGCGGATGGCCTCTACCTTGACAGGCCCAGGAAGTTGATGGTGTTCAGGCCAAACTGGCATTTGGCCAGGTTGATGATGAGGCCGAACTCCTGCAGATGACTACAGAGATTTCGGAGCTGCTAAAGGTGTTTTTGTCGGGTTCTACTTGCCACGAGGATATCATCAAGATAAACGAAAGTGCCATCCAGGTCTCGGCCCTCTGCGTTCATCAGATGCTGGAATGTCTGTGCCATATTTTTGAGCCTCAGGAACTCGAACAGCCCAAATAGGGTGATGATGGCCATCTTAGGGATGTCATCAGGATGCACCGGGATCTGGTGATATCCTCGCACGAGGTCCACTTTTGAGAATATTGTTGTCCCGTGCAGGTTTGCCGCAAAATCCTGGATGTGTGGCATGGGGTAACGGTGGCTTAGTTGAGCCAGAGATGGTCGACACATGGCCTCCAGCCCCCATGGGCTATCTGACTGTTGAACAACACCCAACTCCTCGAACTTGCGGAATTCCTCCTTGGCCAGACTGAGCTTCTCCGGGGGAAGTCGTCTTGCCCTTGTGTGGAGAGGTGGGCCTTTGGTCAGGATGTGATGTCTGACGCTATCTCAAGGCATCTCCGCTGTGAACTGAGGGAAAGCATTGCCGGAAATCCCACAGGAACCTTGGAGAACTCCTCCTCCAAGCTGTGGATGGAGTCCAGGTGCATTGACGGAAACCTAGCGCCCATCAGTGCAATGGTCTGGTCAGTCTCGGTGTGGATGAGTCGCTTACTCTTAAGGTTTACTAGGAGGCTGTGGGCTCGCAGGAAATCCACTCCGAGGAGTAGTTGTAGTTGTTCCACTGCGGCCAGCGTGAACTCCCACGAAAAGTGACTGCCCCCAAATTGCAGCTTGGCCCTACAAGTGCCATAGGTCAGTATTTTTCTGTTGTTGGCAGCCCTCAACGTGTGTCCCGCTAGCTTACGCCCAGTGTCCAACCATGTAAGGGATATCACACTGACCTCTGCACCTGTAACCACCAGGAAGCATCTGCCAACAAGCGGTCCCAGACGTACAGGAGGCTCTCTTGGTGGCCAGCGTCATGGCCATCAGCAATGGCTGGCCTTGTCGTTTCCCTGGAACTTGCAGGGGGACTAGCATCGTCGGGCCTGGGTGCCCCATCTCCAGTGGTAGAAGCACCATCTGTCGCTGGACTCGCTCCTGCCTCTTGTCTGCATTTCCTTGCTTGGGACTGCTCTGGTCTGATTGCAGGACTTCTTTATGAGCTCCATGATAGCACTTCTGTTTCTGTTTCCACAGAATGTCTGCCTGTGCAGCGACTTTCTGGGAGTCGGGTGAAATCCACATACGCCAGTAACAGTAGGATGTCTTCAAGCATCTGTTCCAGCCTGCTCGAACTTGATGCTGGGCTGCTCATCCCCAGGAAGGCCAGCATCTCATTGATGAGTGCCGACGGGTATTGTCTCCCAAGCCCATCCAACTGGAGCAAATGTGCTCCTCGCTCTCACCGCGAGAGTCCGAACGTCTCGGTTAGTAGCTCTTTGAAGGCCGTGTTAGTGCCTTCCGATGGTGGCCTGTGGATAAAGTTAGCCACTCTGTCTGCAGCCTGAGGATCCAGGGCGCTAACCACAAGGTAGTACCAGGTGGTCTCTGCTGTGATGCCCTTGGTCTGGAACTGAGCCTCCGCCTGGTCAAACCACACACTGGGTCAAACTGTCCAGAAGGTTGGGAGATTCAGGCCAATTGCGCTGACTGCTGCTTCATTCTCCATCGCTAGGTTTACATTCCTTCTAAACCATCGGGGTCACCAATTGTAGCTGACCACTACAAAGTAACACACATAGTGTGGCAGGTTAAGCTCACTCCTTTATTAGGGTTGGAAAAGCTCTTTTATACTGTTCAAGTTCCCACAGTTTTTGCTGATTGACTGAGTCAGCCATATGAATAACAATAACGGGTGGGAACATCCATGGATATGAATGCCCTTCTTCCCCAGCCTGTTTCTGCTGAGTTACCTGGGCAGCTTGAGCAATGCCATTTTAGGGCTATTGGTCTGATGCTGCCCCAGCTTCTTTCTATCCCTGCCGGCTCGTTGTCCTCGGAGTCACTTTAGTGATCTCTCCGCGTCTGCTGCCACGCCATGTGCCAACCAGATCTCCACAATTGTGGGCCGCCACAGGCAAATTTAGTGAACTGACTGGCTGGCCTCTTGTATTCTACTTTCGGTAAACAGGATTGTTCAGAATGTTGCCATCTTTATCTTGTCCCTCCTATATTGCTGATCACCATTTGCTCCAGGTTAATAATTCCCATGACTTCAATGAAAATCTCACTTGTCCCAGTCATCTGTAATCTCCATCCCTACAATCATTTAAATCATTTAAGATTCCTGTGTTCCTCTAAATTGACCTCTTGTTCATCTCTATTTAATCATTCCACAGTTGGTGGTTGTGCCTACATCTATGTTATTAAAATCAGGAATCCTTCTCTAAATTTCTTCACCCTCTCATTTTTAAACTTGATAATGCTCCTAGTCATGTAGCTATTTGCTTTTGGTGACAAATGTGTGGTGAAGATATTGGTGAGAACAGTCACCAAGCTAAGTACTTAATTGAGGATCTTCTACAAAAAGCTTGTCTTCTTACAACTATCACCCTAAAGAATCTTACCATGATTAACAATCTCCCTTTAGAATAGATTAAATTCCTGCTGTGCACAAAATTGTTGGGTTTGGCCAAAGCTATTATAACTATGTTTGAATGGAAGCTGTTGGAAACTGAAGACGCAGCATCCAGTCTAATTCAGTAGACTAATTCAAATTGGCTCTGTATAAAGCTAGCTAGCATTGAGGGAACAAAGATGTTTCTAATTGTGGGGCAATATGAGATTAGAGTTTGAGATGTATGAACCACGAATAAGAATTTCAAAATCAAGTTATTTCTTAATCATGATCATTGCATTGCAGTGATCAGACTGACATTGAACTGGATGTGCAAATTCAGACCAATGCAGAAGAGTTTTGAAAGACTTAAGTCTGCTAAAGATAGGACATGGGCGGTTGGCACAGAAATACAGAATGTTCATCATAGGATGAGATGTGCTGTGAACTATCTTGGTTAGTAGTGAATTGCCAGGAAATAGGATGGATTCGATGGCTTGGACTTGAAATTTTTAGTGGGGACAGAAGAAAATAGTTGAAAAAAACCTGTTCATCCATAATCACATGTCCCGTCAAGAACGCTGACATTATAGAAAGAGATCAAGTTTCAAGGAGTTCATGATGCTGGGAGAGGAAAATTGTTTTCCTAACATTCATGAAAAATTGAGTTTCCACTTCGTATAATTTAGATGAAAAACAGAAAAACCAGAGATCCTTGGTGAGTTCTGAGACTAATAGTGCAAAATTGGAAAGAGAATTATTTGGTAGAATTCTTTGCCTGTGGTGGGCTATATAAGAATGAAGCCCATAGATGACAATCCCATCTCGCTGTGCCAAAAGGAAGGGATTGGAGTAAAATGGTCAACCACACCAAAGACTTCCACCAAGGAGGAAGAGGATGAATAGTTTAACAAAGTCATCCTATCAATCATCCTATATGTTGTTGGTTTAGTATTGTGGTAAGAGTAGAAACCTGATTGTACCGGTAATTACAGAAAAAAAATGGAGAATTGTTAAAAGTGACAGTGGGAGTTGGGGAGGGAGGATCAATGATGAACAGTTTAATCAGAAAATGTTCAAGGATGCAAGAAATGAATCTTGTGTAAAAAAAAAAAATGACTTCCAACAGCTCAAATTGGCAGGTTGAGATTTTGTGGGCAATAATGCTCATCTGAAGTAACTCAGGATGTTTAACCATGTAAAAGTGCTGTATATATGAAGCTTACGTTTTGATAAATGGTCTGCTGAGGCGTAACCATGTTTGCCTCCTATTGACATTCTAGAAAAAGCACAATTAAAGGTTCTTGGCCTCAGCAGTTCTTAGCTGTCATAATATAATTAATGTCCATAGGATGTTGTGCCAAATGAATGTGTTTTATAATTCCACTTAATATCATCTAGTTACTTCATAACTCATATAGTTAGACTTTGTAAAGTACTCTAATGTATCACATTAGTACAGTCTGAGTGTTGTAAAGGAATGGAACACCATTTTTAGACTGTTAAACAACTTGACCTCAAGTCATTTTGAATCAAAGTAAATACAGCTTTCCTGGAACAAGTTATCCAATTTTCACATTTTGCATGTTTTCAAGGTATATACTTGGAGAAATGTCCATTTATTAAATCTGATTTTTAAGTTTTGGGTCCATTGAAGAGACAATGACACCTTACATCCACATTTTTTTCTCACCTTGCCAAGAAACTTACAAATGGGAAGTGTGAGGAAAATTAGCAACTGACTAATCCATTCGGTCTTGCATTAAAAACTGCCTCTATTGTGCTGTGATGGGTTAAGGTGGTTCTTAATCAAGCTGAATTTTTTTTGTCCAGAATGTTGTCAAGCTTCTCGAGTATTTTTTCAATGCATTTATATTAATGACATGTAATGTTGACAAGAGGAACAAAGACAACAGATAGCTGTTGCTGAACAGAATAGTTCAGTTAGGATTTGGAACCAACAGATGTTGTAAGAAGATTATAGAATTTTGTAGGAAGTATAGTTGAAAATGAATACATTTAGAAAGATTTTGAAAGGACATAGTTACAAGTTCAAAAGGCATGGAGGTTGACATTTGGTGTCAGGTAGACATAATGGTTTGCATAATGAATTCATTCATTACAAATGTAACTAACAAGATAGTAGAGGGGATGCAGATAATCAATTGCAATTTAATATACTTAATGCCATGGAACAAATTCCACAGTTTATTGTACAATGCTTTCAGAGTTGAGCATGGATATAGGATCATTTTCAAGTTGGCAAGATGTACCTCAAGGTTCAGTATGATTCCCTCAGCTATTTATAGTGAACATTAAAAGGCTAAATCCCTTGTATCCAAGCTTGTTATTACACAGATAGCTAGGAAACTAAATTGTATGAAGGATACCACTTAAATAATTTTTAAAAAGTCAAAAAACTACTGCATTGTTATAAAACCCATCAAATGGATCTCTTCCATTTTTATCTTTACTGTCCTGAATGGCATTGTAGGTCTACCAATATAGTCAACTCTTAACATTGTTTCAGGTGCAGTGGGGATGAACAATAAATGCTGGCATAGCCAACATCTACTTCTTGTGAATAAATATATTTAAAAAAATTCTCTTAAGGAATCCCATAAAAACCTTTATAAGTCACTAGCTAGGTCTCAACTGCAGCATCATATATATTTCTGGGTGCTGTATTTCATGCAATATATTACTCGGCACCAACAGTGATTGATTTAAGACATGACAAAACCTTGGTAAAGGTGTAATTGTTGAATGAGGATTGAAGCTCTTAACAGGACTATGGAAAAATGAAAGTGAATTTACTGTAATTTATTATAGTTTGTCAGAATTTGGAATGCCATTGCTGAAAGAGTGGAATGATATTCTGAGGCATTAGATTATAGAATCAATGTCTTCATTGTTGAGGTCTTTTATGGCTTCTTTCAGCATCATGCTGAAGAAGATAGTAATGAGGGTTGGTGCGAGGACGCAGCCTTGCTTCCCGCCGTTGTCAATGGAGAAGGGTTCGGAGAGTTCATTGCTGTATCTGACCCGACCTTATTGGTTTTCGTGCAGTTGGATAACCATGTTGAGGAACTTGGGAGGGCATCTGAGGAACTCTAGTATTTGCCAAAGCCCTTTCCTGCTCACGGTGCCGAAGGCTTTTGGTGAGGTCAACAAAGGTGATGTAGAGTCCTTTGTTTTGTTCTCTGCACTTTTCTTGGAGCTGTCTGAGGGTAAAAAAGACTATGTCAGTAGTTCCTCTGTTTGCGCGAAAGCCACACTGTGATTCTGGGAGGACATTTTCGGCGACACTAGGAATTAGTCTATTAAGGAGAATCCTAGCGAAGATTTTGCCTGCAATGGAGAGCAGCGTGATTCCCCTGTAGTTTGAGCAGTCTGATTTCTCGCCTTTGTTTTTGTACAGGGTGATGATGATGGCATCACGAAGGTCCTGAGGCAGCTTTCCTTGGTCCCAGCAGAGCATGAAAAGCATGAAAAACTCGTGCAGTTTGGCATGCAGAGTTTTGCCGCCAGCCTCCCAGACCTCTGGGCGGATTCCATGCATACCTGCTGCTTTGCCATTTTTCAGTTGTTCAATTGCCTTATATGTCTCTTCCCGGGAAAATACCTCATCCAGCTCTAGACTCAAGGGCTGTTGAGGGAGCTGGAGCAGGGCGGATTCTTGGACTGAGCGGTTGGCACTGAAAAGAGATTGGAAGTGTTCTGACCATCGATTGAGGATGGAGATCTTGTCATACCCACACTCCTGTTCGGCTCCGAATCATGGGTCCTCTACCGGCATCACCTACGGCTCCTAGAACGCTTCCATCAGCGCTGTCTCCACTCCATCCTCAGCATTCATTGGAGTGACTTCATCACCAACATCGAAGTACTCGAGCTGGCAGAGTCCGCAAGCATCGAATCCACGCTGCTGAAGACCCAACTACGCTGGGTGGGTCACGTAATCAGAATGGAGGACCATCGCCTTCCCAATATCGTGTTATATGGTGAGCTCTCCACTGGCCACCGAGACAGAGGTGCCCTAAAGAAGAGGTACAAGGACTGCTTAAAGAAATCTCTTGGTGCCTGCCACATTGACCACCGCCAGTGGGCTGATATCGCCTTCAACCGTGCATCTTGGCACCTCACAGTTCGGCAGGTAGCAACCTCCTTTGAAGAAGACCGCAGAGCCCACCTCACTGACAAAAGACAAAGGAGGAAAAACCCAACACCCAACCTCAACCAACCAATTTTCCCTTGCAACCGCTGCAACCATGCCTGCCTGTCCCGCATCGGACTTGTCAGTCACCAACGAGCCTGCAGCAGACGTGGACATACCCCTCCATAAATCTTCGTCTGCGAAGCCAAGCCAAAGAAAAAAAGATTATAGAATGTGATTGGAAAAAGATTTGAGAATGTAATTCTGTAGTTCATTCAAGCTGAGGTACAGAAGCGATCAACTCTGGCATGGAATATGTGATCATGAACTGGAGTAAACTGGAGTTTAGAATTGCAGCTTTAGAACAAAGGTTATAGTTATGCAAGGTACCTATTTTTGAAAAACTTTATTTATTCGTTCAAAACACAAATAATATGTGACAAAAACAATGACATGAACATTTTTTACACACATATATATATATATAAAAAGAAAAGAACGCCCCCCTTCAGCCAACTCTTAAGGAGAGCCATAAAAAAAGAAAAAAGATTAAAATAAAGTTAAATATACATATTAAAATCTAATCAATATAAATTGAAATGTAAATATTCTGAGTATAACAGCCACTTATTAATAAAAAAATTATAATTATCATGCGAAACATACATAATTTTTTCCATTATTAAACAATGTTTCATCTCATTATGCCATCTATTAATATCAATCATATTTGTATCTTTCCACGTACTACCAATACATTTTTTCGCTACGGATAAAGCTAAATATACAAAAGCAAGCTGGAATTTATCTAATCCCAAGCCTTTCAGAGGTTGCAAACTACCCAATAAAAATACTGTTGGATCTAAAACTATTTTAATCTTATACAGATATTCTAAAAACGATCGAATTTTCTTCCAAAAAGATTGTATATGTATACATAACCAAACACCATGAAAAAAAGTTCCAACCGTATCACCACATCTAAAATACAAATCTGATTCATTAAAACCATATTTTTTTTAAATTTTTCAGGTGTCAAATATAATTGATGTAAAAAATTGTAATTAATCATTGCATAATATGCATTTATCATAACAGATATCTAACCAATCATCTTCAGAGAAAATAAAACCAATATCCGCTTCCCATTTAATTTTAGATATATCCCAACCTTTTTTATCCATACCATTCTGTAATATTTGATACATAAATGAAATATAACCCTTCTCTAGTACCTTCATAAGAAAAGTCTCAAATTTAGTCATTTTAGGTAAAATCATATCTCTACCAAACATACATTTTACCAAAGATCGAATTTGATAATAAAGAAATAAAGAATTCTTATCAATACCAAAATCTTCCCTCATCTGATTAAAAGACAAAAACTTACCCTCTTTAAAACAATCTCCCAAATTTTTCACACCTTTAAATCTCCAATGCAATAAACTTTGATTATGTATTGAAAAAGAAATAAGTTGATTATTATACAAAGGAGTCAAAGCCAATAATTTACCCCTAGAGCCTATCATTTTATTTTTCTTTATCCATAACTTCATTAAATGTTTTAGTATAGGCACATTATATTGTTGTGTAACAAATTTATATTCCACCTAAACAAAAATTGATGTATTTCAAATTCAGAAATACTTGCCATCTCAATTTTAGCCCAACTAGGAGGCCATATCAAATCCATCAATGAACTAATACATTTAAGTTGGGCTGCCTCATAATAATTTTGAAAATGTCATAAACGTAGTCCCCCTAACTCATATTTCCAAGTTAATTTATTCAAAGCTACTCTCGAAAATTTACCCCTCCATAAAAACTCCCTAATTATTTTATTTAAATTGAAAAAAAATTTTATCAAGTAAATACAGAATAGATTAAAACAAATATTGTATATGCAGAAAGATATTCGTCTTAATTGTATTTATCCTCCCACTAAATTAATAGGTAAATCTTTCCATTTAATCAAATCAGTTTTAATTTTTTTCATTAACGGAGCATAATTTAATTTGTATAAAGATTGATAATTAACATTCAAAATTATACCCAGATATTTAATTCGATCAGTCTACTTCAAATTAATAATATTATAAACTGAATAATCTCCTTGACTTACCGGTAATATTTCACTTTTTTTCCAAATTAACTTTATATCCAGATAGACATCCATATTGTATTAAACATTCCTTCACATGCAAAAGTGATTGAGCTGGGTTTATTAAATGCACCAATACATCATCAGCAAATAAATTAATTTTGTACTCCTCATCTAAAACTTTCATACCTTGTATCTGTGTATTTTATCTTATCAACTGTGCTGAAGGTTCAATCACTAACGCAAACAAAGCTGGTGATAAAGTACAACCTTGATGAGTTGATCGAGTTAACTAAAAAGATTCCGAAATCAAACCATTCGTCAATACTCTAGCTACCGGTTTACTATATAGAGCCCTAATCCAACCAATAAAAGAAGGACCAAACTTAAATTTCTCCAAAACTTTAAACAAAAAATTCCATTCAACTCTATCAAATGCTTTTTCTGCATCTAAGGATATCACCATCGGATGATCTAAAGATTGTTGAAATCTATTAATCAAACTAATCACATGCAAAATGTTATCTGAAGCATATCTATTCTTTATAAAACCTGTTTGATGAATATGAATCAACTTTGATAAAAATTTAGCCAATCTATTCGCTAATATTTTAGCTATTTTATAATCTACATTTAACAACGAAATTGGTCTATATGAAGATACTTTCAAAGGATCTCTCTTTTAGGAATTACTGTAATTAAAGTAATTAACTAGAACAAGAAAGACTCGGGTAATTCATAATGTTCTCCAACTTAACGTAATACATCCCCAAACACTGTAGATAAATCATCATAAAAAATTTTATAAAATTCAACCGAAAATCCATCATCACCAGGCAATTTACCGTTCGGCATTTCCAGCATTGCCATTTTAATTTCCAAATCAGTAAATGGTTCTTCTAAATCCTGTATATCTCCATCCTCTAATATCGGTAAATTCAACTGTGATATTTTTTAAATCAATCTATCCAGTTTCCTGTTTTCCTTCAGATGTATGTAACTTTTTATAAAATGAATAAAACTCATTAATCTCACGAGGTTTATAAGTAAAAAGAGAATTCCGTCTAACAGCATTAATAGTCCTCGATATCTGTTCTTTCTTTAATTGCCACGCCAATACCTTATGTGCTTTCTCTCCCATTCGTAATACCGTTGTTTAGTCCTATTAATTACACATTCAAATTGATAAGATTGCAAAGTATTATATTTCAATTTCAGCCTAGATAATTCTATTTTCTGATCTTCTGTAGCATCTTCCTGAAATTCTTTTTCTAACTCATCAATCTGTTTCTCTAATTCAAGACTCTGATTTAATTGATTCTTTTTTATTTTTAGAAGTATAACTAATTATTTGTCCTCTCAAGTAGGCTTTCATAGCATCCCATAATACAAACTTACTTTGAACAGAATTAGAATTTTCTTTCAAAAGAAATTAATGTTTTTTCAAAAAATCAATAAATTTCTTATTTTTTAACATTGTATTAAATCTCCAACGATAAGCTATTTGAATTTTCTCAGAAGTCTCATATGTAAAATATAACAGAGAATGATCTGAAATCACCCTACTTTTATATTCCGCTTGTTGTATTTTCCCTTGCAAATATGCCGATACTAAAAAGAAGTCAATCCTTGAAAACGATTCATGTCGATATGAATAAAAGGAAAAATCTTTCTCTGTCGGATTAAGACTTCTCCATGCAAGGTACCTATTGATACCTCCAACTCTTAGTAGGATAGACAGACATTATTTCATTTTGCCAATAAAAAACAGGCTTTGTGTCTCTTGATTCATTGTGAGTGGTCTTTGTGCATACAAGAACACCAGGAATAAATTTTTGTAGAAGTTCAGGATGTGACCATTTCTGGCAAGGCCATTTATTATTTTTAGAAAGTGGAGATGAGTAATCTGTCCCAGTCCAGTCTTCCTGATGAAGATAGCTACACATTGCTCTTGGGATTTTGGAGTCCTTGTGCATGAAACCCAAAGTTTTCAGGTACAGCAAATAATTAGGAAGGCTGGTGAATGTTGGTCTGGAATATCAAGTAAAGCTGTAGTCTTGACAGATGAAGATTCTCTAGTTCAATGTATACAGGGAGGTTGAGAGGTTTGAACTCTACTCAACGAAGTTTATTGAAACATGCAAAATTCTGAGAGCAATAAACAATTAAAATAACTTGAAATGGTTAATCCTGAATGACTTCAGGTAAACAAAAAAGTAAAATGCTCAAATGCCTTAAAAATGGTCACTTCTTAATCTTAAACAGCAATATATGGATCTTTATTATGTTACCATCAAGAACAATTTTTTTTTTTTTGAATCATACTAATTTAACACCATTACTACAAAAGTGGACTGAGATAATGCTTCTAATGCCATGTTTTAAGCTCATAGAGGGAAAGCAACATCCCTCTATGATATAGAAGAGTCCTCTCCTGGCTCACCTACACTATGTTAAAGAGATCAAGAGTTATTTGCAGATTTGTTAGTCACAAGTGAAGGAGGGAGGGTTTAAAATTCCTGAGGAATTGGAACGATTTCTGAGGAGTGAAAGAACCTTCACAAATCAGGTGGATCAAAAGGAACTTGACCAATATCCTTGCACAAGAATTTGCTTGGGCTGTTGGGGAAGAACTATAGTAGTCTGGCAGGAGGGTGGGAGCCTGAGAGTAGAATAAAAAAAGAAAATCTTATCTGAAAATGAATGATTTAGAAATTAAAAGTCAATCGACAGCAGAGTTTACGGGAGAAGGGCAGAGAATAGAAGTACCTACCAGTAAGTATTGGAGTAAGGCTGCTTTTAAAGATGTGTGGGTTGGAGCAGTTAAATTGAAACCATAAGTAACAGGGAATACAGAGGTAAACAAGAACTCTGCAGATGCTGGGGTTTAGACAACAAACAAAAGTGCAAGTCAGTACAGAACAATGAGAAAGAGATATTCACTTATCATTGAGGCTGTGGTAGTACTCCACTGGCCTACTGCAGGGGGCAACCTCTGTACCTGCAGGAGTGTAAGGGGACAGGACAATACCTGGGCAGCTGTCAATCAGTTGGCCTGAATGGATCAAGCCCCACCCGGTCGGATGTCAATCTTCCTCCGGGATATAAGCCTGCGGGGGCCTCCCGAGGCCTCATTCAGAGTTGCTGCAGCCACAGCCAGCCTGGCTCTGTGGAAGTGTTTGTGGATTAAAGCCTGTTGTACAGACTTTATCTTTGTGTGTGTCTGATTCTGACTAACAGTGCACCACAGAGGCACACTGCTATGAGAAGGAAAGGAAGAACAAGCAAATCCGGAATGCTCTGAACTGACCAACAGTGCAAGTGATTTCAAAATTCTTCTTGGATTGTCTCTTAGAATCAAAGATGACTTGCTTCTGCTGCAGTTTTGTGGGTTCTGAGGTGCTTAATAAGGACACCATGGGAGCTGCGCATATTCTACCAGTGGAGCTGGCGATGCATAGCAAGCTGCTGGAATCATTATTATGTGCTCTCTGCCACTTCCACAGAGCTTTTGTGTACATTCATAGCATATATTCTTAATACATCAAAGATTCCTAATGGATTCTGCAGGCGTTACCACCTCTGAATGGTTGTGGACCAGATTTATCCAGGAGACTGCGGAGTTGTTATATTTTTTTCAGAGGCTTCAGGCACATCCTTGACTCTTTTCCTTTGTGAACTTGGTAAAATATATTCCCATAATAGAGTTTGCAATTCAAGTTTCTGTTTTGAGCGTTTTGTGTCTGGTATGCGCAATGTAACATTTACAGAGTCGGAGGGAAAATGCAAAAACCACACAGATGTCGAAGGCCGTGTATCTGGGTTGCTGCAGTTGTGATTGCAGCTCCACAAGCTGCATAACTTTGCCAGCCTAAGTACATGATTAACTGTTTATATCTAAATTAAACACCACAGCATGAAGTTTTCAAGTGCCAAATTCTTCCATGTTATTCTCAGGGATCTTCAGTCACATATGTTACTGAAGTTTGTGTTATATGAAGCAAATGGTTAACATTTTTATAATTTTGGAAATGAAACATTAGCTGAATGTAGCTTTTAATAAGTTGTGAAATTCTCTCAAATTCAAATATGACAAGTACATGAAGCTTTCCATTGCTGGAGGAGTGGCTGGTTGGGAAAATCAGCCCTCTCCAGGAAAAAAAGTTAGGAAAAGACAAAGCACAACAAAAAATAAAATATAAGAAATAGAAGAGAAAGTTACAGAGAAGAGAAAGAAGACGGCACCCAAAAAGAAAGTAAAAACAAATGGGAAAAAAAAGTCACCAGAGAAGAAAGAAGGCCTTTACCTGCACGAAGGAACAGGGAGCTGTGGTGGCGAGGAGCGGCCGATCTCCAAGGTTGGTGCCTGCCCTGCGGAGTCGCGACCTCCCGACCAGTGGACTTCAAAAATGGCTCTCGAAGCCAAACAAAAGTGCGCAGTTGTGTGAGGAGTCGCGTGTGCACAGTGCACAATCAAAGGAAAAAGAGGACACTGACGGGAGGGGGCCTCAGCAGAGGAGCGGGCAGCCACAGCGCGAACAGCTGAGGGACGCCCGACACCAGGGCGCTCAGCTGGAGGATGAGAAAGGCAGCAGGGGAGGGAGCGAGAAAACAGACGAGGGAGGAAGAAGGAGGGGTGACTGACAAGAGAATCAACGGCAGGAGGCCCGACAGATGAGCAGCCCAGGAGGGGAGGACCAACGGCAAGAGGCCCGACAAAGAGATACAAGCAGGAAAAACAGAAGAGACACAGTCACAAAGAGAAGAAGTCACAAACACAGGTACAGACACAGAAGAAGAGGAAGAAGAAGACCAAGATCTATGCTGAAAAATAGAAGGTAAAACTGATGGACAGAATATAGATTTTTTGAAGAACAAATGAGATCATTAAAAGAATGGTTATCATTAGAATTTAGTGCAATTAAAAGGAAAATGAAAAGAGCAGAAGATAAAATGCAAAGTTTAGAACTGGTCATGACAGAAATAGGGAAAAGAGTAGAGAATGTGGAAGAGCGGGAAATAGCTGTAGAAATGGAAGTAAATTACTTAAGAGAAAAGTTGGAAGAAAGTGACAAAAAAAGTTAGAGACACAAGAGTTGTTATCTCAGAAAATTGATATGTTGGAAAATTATAGTAGGTGAAACAACATAAAAATAGTGGGGCTGAAGGAGGGTGAAGAAGGCACAGACATGAAGGAATTTATAAAAGGATGGAACCTGAAGGTCCTGGGAATGATAGAAATGGAAATAGAACGGGCACACAGAGTACTAGCTCCGAAACCACAGACACATCAAAAACCAAGATCCATCTTCATAAAATTTTGGAGATATACGACAAGAGAAAATATACTGGACCAGGCAAGGAATAAAGTTAGAGTAGATAATAAACCATAGGAATACAAGGGTCAAAAAATTTTTTTTTTTTTACCCAGACATAAGTTTTGATCTCTTAAAGAGGAGGAAGGAGTTTAATACAGCAAAAACGATTTTATGGAAAAAAGGTAATAAATTCATGTTAAGACATCCAGCCGTGCTTAAAATATTTATACCCGTGGAGCAAAACAGACTGTTCTCGGATCCGGAGGGAGCACAAGAATTTGCAGAACGTTTGCAGGACAGATGAAGAGATGTAACAAGAATGAAGAACTGCGACAAAATATATATAAAGATGTAAAAACAATGTATATGTAAAGAACTAAATAGGGAAAAGGGAAGGAAGGAAGGGGGGGAAGAAAGAGAGCTTTGTTATATGTGTTTGAAAAAAAAAGTGTTTTCTGGGGCTGGGGAGAGGGAATAACTGTCACTGCAAAATCGCAGCAAGATCACAATCCAAATGGAAAGGGGAGTTGTGATTGCCCGGCAAGGGAGAAGGGGCATCTCAGAGAGGTGGGGGAGCATTTAGGGTTAAGGTATTATTAGGTGTGGGAATTGTTGAGATATTTTATGTTTTAAATATGTTGTCGTACATTGAGTTTAATAAGGGAAAACTAAGATGAAAATGGGAAAAAGGAGGATGGAGGTGGCGAGGTGGTGGAAGAGAGGTGTAAGCAAGGTATATGGCCACGTTGAACTATATAACTATAAACATTAATGGAATACATAAACAAATTAAAACAAAAATGCTCCTAAATTTATTGAAGAAGGAAAAAATAGATGTAGCATTTGTACAGGAAACGCATCTAACTGAAGTGGAACATAACAAAATAGTGAGAGACTGGGTAGAGAGATTGGGTAGGACACATAGTGCCAGCACCATATAATTCAAAAGATAGAGATATAGCCATATTAGTTAACAAAAATGTACCAATCATAATAGAGGAGGAAATAATCGATCCATCAGGGAGGTATGTAATGATAAAGTGTCAGATATACTCAGAATTTTGGAATTTGCTCAATATATATATGCACCTAACAATGAGGAACAAACGTTTGTGCAGGATATTTTTTTTGAAGATTGCAAGACACACAAGGAAATATATTGATAGGAGGGGATTTTAACCTTAATTTGGATCCATTGTTGGATAAAACTGGACAAAAGACAAGCAAAAAGAATAAAGTAGCTAAATGTATGGTTGTCAATGCAGGAAATGAAACTTATGGAGGCAACACCCAAGAGAGAAGGAATTTTCATATTATTCAAGTAGACATGAAACATACTCAAGAATTGATATGTTTTTGTTGTCAGCCTATATTCAAGGGAGAGTTAGGAAAACTGAATATAAAGCTAGACTACTATCAGATCATTCACCCCTGTTATTAACAATAGAACTGGAGGACATCCCACCAAGAACATATAGATGGAGGTTAAATTCCATGCTACTTAAAAGACAGGAATTTAGTGAGTTTATTGAACGCCAAATTAAAACATATTTTGAAATAAACACAGAGTCAGTGAAAGACAAATTTATATTATGGGACGAAATGAAAGCCTTCATTAGAGGACAGATAATAAATTATGTAACTAAGATGAAAAAGGATTACAATCGGGAAATAGAGCAGTTGGGAAGGGAGATAGTAAGTACAGAAAAGGAACTAGTAAAAAGGGATGATATAACGAAAAAGAGAGAATTGGCGGACAAAAAAATAAAATATGAAACATTACAAACGTATAAGGTGGAGAAGAACATAATGAAAACAAAGCAAAGGTATTACGAACTGGGAGAAAAAACACATAAAATATTAGCCTGGCAACTTAAATTAGAACAAGCTAAAAGAAGTATTGGCATCAAGGAAAAAGGACAAACAAATTACATATAACCCAACAGAGATTAATGAAAACTTTAAGAAATTTTATGAACAATTATACCAAACTGAGAACGAGGGGAAAGATGATAAAACAGAGGAGTTTTTAGCTAAAATTGAACTGCTGAAATTGCAAGAAGAGGAACAAAAAATAATAAAACCACTTGAAATAAGAGGAAGTACAGGATATATTAAAAATGCTGCCAAACAATAAAACACTAGGAGAGGATGGATTTCCAATAGAATTTTATAAAACATTTAAAGAGTTATTAATTCCTCCTCTCCTAGAAGTAATGAACCAGATAGAAGAAACACAAAATTTGCCAGATTCATGTAAGACAGCAATAATTACAGTAATACCAAAGACAGGGAAGGATCCATAAACACCAGCATCATATAGACCAATATCTCAACTTAACTCAGATTATAAGATAATACCAAAATTATTAGCAAACAGTTTGGCTGATTGTGTACCAAAAATAGTAAAACAATATCAAACTGGATTTATTAAAAGACGAACAGCGGATAATGTCTGTAAACTTAATCTAATTCATGCAGTTCAAGGAAATAAGAAACCAACAGTGGCTGTTGCTTTAGACACAGAAAAAGCCTTTGACAGAGTAGAGTGGAACTACTATTTAAAGTATTACAGAGGTTCCATCTACCAGTTAAATATATTAATTGGATTAAAGCATTATATAATGGACCATTGGTGAAGGTAACAGTAAATGGATATATATCAAGTCACTTTAAATTAAGTAGGTCAACTAGACAGGGATGTCCATTATCCCCCTCATTGTTCGCCTTAGCAATAGAACCTTTGGGAGAACTGGTAAGAATAGAAAATAAAATAAAAGGGATAAAAATAAAGGAGAAAGAGTATAAAATCAGCTAATTTGTAGATGACATCATATTATACCTAACAGAACCAGAGATTATCAATAAAAGAATTAGATAAGACATTGAAAGGATATGGAAAAATATCGGGGTACAAGATCAATGCAAAGAAAAGTGAAGTGATGCCAATGAGTAATGCAGATTATACAGAACTTAAAAAAAGAATCACCATTTAAATGGCAAGCACAAGCAATCTGATACCTGGGGATCAGGTTAGATAATAACTTAAGCCACTTGTACAAACTAAATTATCAGCCACTAATAAAGAAATTGCAGGAAGACTTAGAACATTGGAAAGAATTACCACTAATGCAGATAGGGGAGGTAAACTGCATTAAAATGAATGTGTTCCCAAGGATACAATACTTATTTCAAACATTACCAATTCCCATAACAGAATTTTTTTTAATGAACTGAAGAGAATTATAAGGAAATTATTGTGGAAAGGGAGGAAATAGATGATAGCGTTAGATAAATTAACAGAGAGGTATAACCAAAGTGGTTTGCAGTTACCAAACTTTAGAAATTATTATAGAGCTGCACAATTAAGGTATTTATCAGATATTTACCAGACAAGGGAAAAACCAGACTGGACTAAGATAGATCTAGATAAAATAGGGAAGACGGTACCAGAACATATACTTCATAAGTGGGATGAAAAGTTGGTGCAATATAAAAGGTCACCAGTATTGCATAATTTACTTAATACATGGAAGAAGATCCACTTAGAAAGGAAAAAAACGAATTAACAAATTCCAAAATTATTATTGATGCAAAATCCACTAATCCCTTTTACAATAGACAACCTTTCCATTAGAGAATGGGAGAGAAAAGGAATCAAAAGAATAGAAATTTGTTTTTTGGGAAATAATTTATTTGAACAGTTGAAGTACAACTATGGAATAACTCATGGTACAATGTTTGCACATCATCAACTGAAAGCTTATTTAAAGGATAAATTGGGAAACAGATTGAGATTACCTGAAGGAAGCAGCTTTGAATATGTGATTACAGACACAATGATAATTAAAAGATTTATAACGAACATATACATTAAGCTGCAAGATAAGGAAAATTATGAAATAATCTATAAACCTAAACAAAAGTGGGAAAAGGATTTAAACATAAAGATAAAAAAATGAAGCATGGGAAAAGTTATGCTCTGGAACCAAGGTTACACGTGATACAGTCTAATTGGTTACAGAGGGTATATATTACTCCTCAAAAATTAAAAGAATGGGATTCAACATTATTGGATAGATGTTTTCGCTGTAAGAAGGAAATGGGAACAGTACATGCAATTTGGACATTTGTAAAAGTGAATACGTTTTGGGAAGAACTAAATCAGATAATTAAATAAAATCACAAAAACATACCAAAAAATCTAGAAATCTTTCTTTTAAGTAACATAAGAAGTAAATTAGGCTTCAAATTGGATAAAGCGCAAAAAAGATTCATTGTGATAGCCTTAGCAGTAGCAAAAAAAATATAATGTCAACTTGGAAAATGGAAGAGAGCATGAGAATACAGCAATGGTACATGGAAATGAATAAATGTATTCCATTGGAAAAAGTAACATATAATTTAAAAAATAAAGTCACATTGTTTGAACAAATTTGGAAACCATACATGGAACATAACAGAGAGAGCATGCCTCAGACCTCCATCCCCTAAAATGATAAGACAAAACTACTAGATTCAGTGTGTAACAAATAGATGACGTATTTTTCTTGTTTATTTTCCTATGTGTGAAGATATTGTTTTATGGTTTTATTGTATTGTATATGTTGAATATTTATGGGTTTTGGAGGGGGATGGGAAGAGGAGAGGGAGGGAAAGGGGGGAAAAAAGGGAGCAAATGCCACTGTGTATATTTAATGAGAAACGTTTGTACATATTTTAGTTGATATGGTTCACAGAGTGAAAAATAAAAAAATATTTAAAAAAAGCTTTCCATTGCTGTTTCATTTTGTAACGCATTTTCAGGAATTTAAGTATCTGAATCATTTGTATTTAACCCAATCATATGTAACCCAAAAAAAATGCAAATAAAGGATACTACTTCATCATATGCAAAATGAAGAGCTGACCACCTGAAAAGAATAAACAATAGTTTTAATCCTGTTAAATAAGACAAGCTGTCTAATAAAAATAGTCATGTGAAACCATGGGTCAAAAAATCCTGTTGATGAGATAATGCAACCAGATTTAGCAATGTAATCTGTAGAGGAAGCTCACAGGTGCTGCTTTTCCAGATCCTAGTTAGATAGTACCAAAATAAAAGCAGCTTGAATTGAAAACTGTAGAGTGCTACTTGCTACTGTCTTTTAATATTGGCATATTTTTTTAAAAAACACATAATCACCATTATTTTTACAGACAAACGGGTGGAAAATTGGACTTTGATGCAGTCTCCCTTGCCTACATTGGCAGTGAGCAGTCTTTATCTCCTCTTTGTTTGGCTGGGTCCCAAGTGGATGAAGAACAGAGAGCCTTTTCAATTACGATCTCTGCTTATTTTCTACAACTTTGGAATGGTTATACTAAATTTCTACATCTTTAAGGAGGTTAGCCTTTTTTTTATAATTGTGAAATCTAGTTAAATGCAGCTTTCTTCTGTGGTAAGATGTTTTTGTTCGAATATGTTCAAATTTGAATTAAATTTACATAACAAAAAGATTCCATTAAGTTAATAAATTAATGGAAATTTATGTTGCACAAGCAGGTTTTTCAATTGATGATGTCCAAAAAATATCTTTCAAGCCCAATCCAACATCCCAGCACGATTTGTAGCCTTGTTAATAAAAGCACCAAGTTTTGCCAAAGTGTGAAGAGAGTTCTGATTTCTGCCACACTTTCATGCAGTTAGTTCCAAACCCCTGTAGCTCACTGGGAGAAAAACATTTTTCTCATTTCCCTCTAATCCTTCTGCTAATTGTTTATATATGTGCCCTTGGTTTTTTGACCCCTCTGCCAAGCCCATCATAATTTCATTCAACTCTATTGAGTCTCTCATCAGTCTATATTCTGATAGTTACACATTTCTAAATCTAGCAATATCCTTGTCAATCTCTACATTGTCTCTTGTACAAACAGATATATGCTTCAGGCAAACCTCAGCCCATCGTGTCTACCCCAGCGTTTGATCCTGAGCTGATTCATTTCCTCACTTAGCCCCACTGACCAGCCTTCTCCCCATAACCTTTGATGCCCTGGCTAATCAAGAACCCATCAATCCCTGTCTTAAATACGCCCAATGACTGGCCTCCACAACTGCCTATGGCAACAAATTCCACAGATTTACCACGCTCTGGGAGAGAAAATTCCAATGCACCTCTTTTCTAAGCAAATGCCCTTTAATCCTGAAGTTGTCCCCTCTTGTCCTAGACTCTCCCATCATGGGAAACAGCCTTTCTACATCTATTCTGTGCAAGCCTTTCAACATTTAAAATGTTTCATTGAGATCCCCCTCATTCTCCTAAATTCCAATAAATACAGGCCAAGAGTCATTAAACGCTCCTCATGTGATAACCCTTTCATTCCCAGAATCATCCTAGTGAACCTCCTCTGAACAATGGCAGCACATGTTTTCTTCAGTGAGGAGCCAAAAACTGCTCATAATACACCAATCCTTTTTAAAGTCTGATCATCACATCCCTTCTCTTCTATTCCTCTTGAAATGAATGCCAGTATTGCATTTGCCTTTTCACCACCATCTCAACCTGCAAGTTTATCATCACCCTAACATGCACAAGGACAACCAGGTAGCTTTGCATCTAGTTATTTTCAATTTTCTCCCCATTTAAAAAATAGTCTGCCCATTTATTTTTTTTCTACCTAAGTGCATGACCATGCACTTTCCGACAATTGTATTTCATTTGCCACTTCTCTGCCCATTCGCCTAATCTGAGTCCTTCTGCAGCCTTCGTATTTCCTCTACCCTACCTGCTCCTCCACCTACCTTTGTATCATTTACAAACTTGGTCACAAAGCCATTCATTGTATAATCCAAATTGTTAATGTACAGCATAAATGAAGTAGCCCAATACTGACCTCTGTGGAACACCACTAGGAACTGCCAGCTAATCAGAATATAATCCTTGTATTTCATCTCTGCTTCCTACCAATCAGCCAATGCTTTACCCTCACTGTAATGTTTCTTTTTATACCATGGGCTTTTATCTTGTTAAGTAGCCTTGTGCGGCACCTTGTCAGATGCCTTCTGAAAATCCAAATACACAACATCCACTGCATCTAGCCTGCTTGTCCCTTCTTCAAAGAATTGCAATAGGTTTGTCAAGCAAGATTTTCCCTTAAGAAAACCATACTGGTTTTGGCCTATCCTGTCAAGTGTCTCCAAGTACTTTGCAATTGACCCCAACCACTGACATCAGGTTGACCAGTCTATAATTCCTTTCTGCTGCCTCACTCCCATCTTGAATAGTGAGATAACATTTGCAATTTTCTAATCCTCCGGGACCATGCCAGAATCTTGCTTCCTGAAAGATCATTACCATTGCATCCACAATCTCTACCACTACTTTCATACCGAAGGGTGCAATCCATCTGATCCAGAAGATTTAACAACTCTCAGCTTTATGAGCACCTTCTCCCTTGAAATAGTAATTGCACTCATTTCCTTTCCCAGATACCTTTCGACATCTGATGTACTGCTTGTGCCTTCCACAGTGAAGATTGATGCAAAATACTTATTTAATTCCTCTGTCATCTCCTTGTCTCCCATTATTATTTCTCCAGCGCCATTTTCTACTGGGCCTATATCTACTCTCACCTCCCTTTTATTCTTTATATATCTGAATAACCTTTATGTATCCTCTTTGAAATTATTTGCTAGCCTACTTTCTTACTTCATATTTCCCTCCTTATGTTTTTTTCATTACCTTCTGTAAGTTTTTAAAAACTTCCCAATCCTCAACCTTTCCATTAATATTTGCTTCCTTGTATGCCCACTCTTTTGCTTTCACATTGGCTTTGACTTCCCAATGTGATATCTTTCCATTTGAATATTTTATCTTTGTTGGTATGTATTTATCTCACAAATTAAATTGCTATCAATTCTACTGCTTATAAACTGAATGAAAACACGTAACAGGTTTTTCACATTATTTCCCTTTCATAGATTCTGTTGAATTTTTTGCATTGTTGGTTTACTCTCAAGCTTTTTAATGTAACCTTTCAATGTAGCATAGCCATCCTGCACTTCATAATTTTTTTGTTTGATTTAACCAGATTTAAGGTTCTGGTTTCAGATTAAACTAAATTATTTTCTGTTTTTGTGCAAAATTTATATTCATTATTTCCCAAAAGGCCCCTACTTACCAGATCATAAATTACCCCTGTCTCATCACATAAGACTGGATCTGAAAAATAGAATGATATAAAGTGCAGAATGATACTGATCAGCAAACTCTAAGACCTGGGACTGACAACTTGGCTGAATGGTGCACCAACAACCACCTTGCACTCAATGTCACCAAAACTAAACAGCTGATTGTTGACTTCAGGAAGGGAAAGCCAGAGGTTTACAATCCATGATCATTGGGGTGAGCAACTTTACTTCTTGGGAGTCACTATCTCAGGATATTTCCTGGACCCAAAACACTAATGGTATTTCATGAGGAAAGCCTCTACTTCCTCAGGTTTTTGCAAGGTTTGGTATGACACCAGAAACCCTGGCAAATTTCTATAGATGTGTGGTGGAGACACCAATACCTCTGAGTGAAAAGCCCTCCAAAAGGTGATGGACACAGCCCAGGACAACACTGGAAAAACCCTCCCCACTATCGAGAATATCTACAGGGAATGCTGATGTTGGAGAGCAGCAGCAATCATCAAGGATCCACATCACCCAGCACATGCTCTTTTTCACAGCTGCCATCAGGAAAGAGGTCTAGGTGCCACAAGACTCACACCACCAGGTTCAGGAACAGCTGCTACTGTTGGACTCTGGCTTTAACTTACTCTTAATTTAGTCTATGTGTAGTCTGAGTCCAGCGCGTTCTTTGAATGAAGTGATAGGAGAAGGTATTCGGTTCAACAGTCAATTTATTACACAGCACAAGAATAAAACTTAACAGAGCTCTGGGTCAGTCTGTTAGTTCATAGGTCACCTGCCAGTGAGCTACTCCCCGAGACTGACCCCTATTGTCCAGTTGGCACAGTTTATATAGGTCAATCTTATCACACAGAACAAAAGTTGTTTTCCCTGCTAGATCTTTTTGCATAAGGGTTATCACAAGTCATCTCCTGTTTTGCAGATTTCTGGGGTGTAGCATTCCCATGTTAATCCTCCAGGCCAGACTATCCTGTTGTTTAGATCTGAAATTAATTCATCCCCAGATATTTCTAATCACCATTCGGTCCCTGTCTGGCCAATTTCTGCTGTTCTCTTTAACACCTCCTCGTGCCTTAATCTTCCTCCTAGACTGGTTTTCCATTCCCTTTGATTCTTGCGGGCCATTCTTTGTTCTGATCTGGCCTGTGTCTCCTGTGCTACTTCCCACCTCCTTCAGTTGAGCATTCCTCCTAAATCGTTTTATGCATATCCTCTCCCTGTATCTTGGGAGCAGCCAATTTTGTTCAGCCAACTTTGCTCCATGCTGTGACAGCCACTTAGCCACATTCCTCTTTCCCTGACTCATGCAGTCCAAATAAACTTATTGATTAATCATTTATTTCATACTGTTTTAACCCCTAGATTCCAACACTACCCCTCCACCATCAGACTCCTCAACAACAAACTCAATCGGTGACTCATTTAAGGACTCTTACTTCTGCACTTTATTGATTTTTTTAAATTCTCTGTATTGTACATTCTGTTTACATTCGTTAGCTGTTTATATTTCTTTATTTGTTTACATGTTTATGCTGTGTACAGTTTTAATTTTGCACTACCAATTAGTGGTAATTCTGCCTCCCCCACAGAAAAAGGAATATCAGGGTTGTATGTGATTGTCATGTATGTACTCTGACAAGAAATCTGAATCTGTTGGTGCTAAATTGCCAGAGCAATTTAGTGAGTGGCATTGGTTTGTCAAATAATAAAATCTTAATTTATATTTAAATTTGAAAAGAAGATCAATTGTGCCATTCACAATCTGAGGCTGTCACAAAATGATTTGGGGTCAATGAAATGGTTTTGAATTATCATCACATATTATAGACAAAATGCATAACCATTGGTGACAGTAACCTTAGTAATCTAAAGTCTATGCAGGATATTGCAAGTCTTATTTTGAAATTGATGTTTTGAAATGTTTTATCTTATAACAGTAAATTTGACTTTGATGCCAGAGAGAAACACTTAACTGGGAAATCCTTTTTTTTAATTTTATTTTTCATTTGCTTCAAAACATATTTATCCATAACATAAGAATAATAAAAACTATGACCCAAAATGAATACATTTTTTTTATATTTTCTACCCCCCCCTCCCACCCCCTCCCTCCCCAAAAAAGTAGGGAAAAATAAAAAGCCTGTCAAATAAACTTGTATCTTTTAATTAATTAATTGCAAATGTCCATAATAATCTTAAACCATGAACTAATTCGGGAGGGATTAGATGGGGGAGTGGTGGACGCTGTAGGTAAAGTCATAGCAATAAAATCCATGTAGGGTTTCCAAATCTTATCAAATTTTTCTGGTTGATATCGTAAATTGTACGTTATTGTCTCTAAGGGTATACAATTTAATTAATCCATTTGCCATGGAAATCCTTTTCTTGAAGTCAAGTGCAGACAGACTACAATGCATGGTCATCTGTTTTTATCAGACACGACTCCTAACTCTTCTTGGCCATCATTTTTCTTTACAGCTCTTCTTTGCTGCAAGAGCCGCAGGATACAGTTATATCTGTCAGCCTGTCGATTACACAGATGATGTCAATGAAGTGAGGGTAGGTACTTTCATTGTGGAATTGTTGAAAAAATATTTAATAAACTTCACCTTCACTATAGTGTCCTTTTGTATTCTAAAGTTAAATTCACACAAGACCTATCACTGATTCTTTTAAGACATTTTTTTTGCTGAGGGACATTGAATCTTTCCCAAATAATTTTGCTCAAGCATCTTTCTCCTTTGATTTTTGGATTCTTTTGCCTCAGTGAACAGAGTTCAAGTAGTAAACTAGTGGCAGTGAAATTTTTATGGGTTGAATTAAGAAACTGAAACATTTTAAATTTTCATTGGTTTTAGCTTTCATGGATATTGAGATAGTCTGAAAAGTAGTGAATTTTTCAGTGTGATCAGGATGCCTTTTACAATTTGTTCTCCAACTGATAAAGCCAAATTAGATTTAGCAATTAGTGAACAGCCTATAATGAACTTCTTATTACTAAACAAGACGAATTTGCAAATTGGTATTGAAGTGATAGATGTTTAAAATTAAATTTAATGTGATCCAAAAATGATTGGTATTCCTGATGGGCAAGAGCACTGCTTGCCAAAAGCACAAAGATGTCGCGGCAAAAAGTAAAGGATAATGTAAAATCCAATTGTAAAAAGGTGTAATATAGCACTTGTACTGTCAATAAGAGGAAGAAATAAAGATATTAAATCTGGTAATGAGAACCAAAAATGACAATATGAAAGCAATTCTCTTTCAAAATCAATACATTATCCTTAATTACATGAGGAAAAATATGGTGACCAGGAACCATGAGGTTGTCTTCAAAACATATAAGAGTATTATGACAAATTAAAGAAAGGAACTAATGAGCATCATGTATCATTCCTTTGAGTCATGCATCAATAGGTTGGCATATTGGACATCGACAAAAGTGAGTCAGAGAGATGTGCTTATATTAAAGCACTAAATAGTATTAAAATACGAGATGGTTTGCAATATAAAAACTGAAAATGCTGGCAAAGCTCAGCACGTTGGACAGTATTAGTAGTAAGAGAAATGGTTCACATTTCAGTTTGAAGACCATTCATCTGAACTGGGGGGAAAAAGCAATTTAATCTGGGTATCAAAGAAAATATGAAAGGACAATGGGAGAAACAAAGGGGATGTCTGAAATCATCAGTTGGTCACAGAATAGAAAAGTGAAACAAAATTGAAACAGAAAAAGGTATTGCAGTATCCATGGAGAAATAAAGGAGGATTACCTAAAATTGTTAAAGACAATAGTAAATCAAGATGGCTGTCATGTACCCTGACAAAAGACATGATGGTATTCTTTAGCTTAAAATGTGCAACAGTGAACCAACATGGATGCTGTAGATAGAGAGGTCAGAGTGAACTGAGAGCTCCTGTGAATTGCCAAGTGGTCAATTAACCTACATTTAGTTTCTTCAGTGCAGAGGAGTGTGTTGCAGTCGCTGAATCTATCGAAGAGAAGATGAGGCCTGAGCAGATCAGACATTAAAATATTGAATGAATGGAGAGGTTTGAGAGACTAAATGGCCTACTCCTGCCTCATTTTCCTTTTTACCTTTGTTCTAACTTCCAGACAATGACTGATTCTAAAGGAACATTTCTAACCACTTTCCTTAGTGTTATCAAGACGTTCATTGCAAGCATTTTCAGGCAGAATCAAAAATTTAACAGGATCCCCCACATAAATACAGTGGCTACCAGATCAGGTCAAAAAATGGTATCTTCCTCCACATTTTCATCTTCAAAAAGAGGCGTGATGTAGTAATCTCCACATGGCTGGATGTGTACATCAATGTTGTGCTGTTTTTCTTATTGGCATCATGTCCCATGTTCTGCAAGGATATATGGATCTGTGATTACTTACAAGGTAATCATCTTGCCCTCATCTCTTTGCTTTCTGAAGGGATAACTCCCTTTGTGACTCCCTCATCCACTCATCCCTTCCCTCCAATCACTCCCTTGGTTTTGCCCCTCATAACCACAAGATTTGTACCTCCTCCCTCACCATTTTTCGGGGTCCCAAACAGTCCTTCCAATTGAAGCAACACTTCATGTGAAGATGTCATTTACTGCATCCAGTGCTCTTGATGCAGCCTCCTCTACATTGGGGAGGCTGGACACAGACTGGTAGATCACTTCATTGAGCATTTTTTCTCTGGCTGCTTCTGTGATGATACACTGCAGTGGTATGGAGACACGGCACCAGCCTAATGACATCCGACCACCATGGTATAAAGCCGAGGTCCTGACCATGCTCTCTCTCTCTCTCTCTCTCTCTCTCTCTCTCTCTCTCTCTCTCTCTCTCTCTCTCTCTCCGCAGCTTCAACAACAACGACCTCCCAGTGGTCAACCACACCCCATTGACACACTGATGAGTCCTGGCCTCGTACTGCCAAATTGAGGCCATCTGCACATTTGAGGAAGCAGCATCTTGTTTTCTATTTTGGCAGCATCATTATTGACCTCCAATTTCTGTTAACCCCCTCCACTCGTCTCTCTCTTTCCCTTATCCCGCTGTCTCTACCTCACTCCCTTCTGTCAAAGAGAGTTCTCCTTTACCCCTCTGCCCTCTCCCCATCACTTCTCAGCTTCTTTCTCTTCTACCCTCCCATCTGTTTCCACCTATTACCTCTTACTTGTTAGCCTGTGTTCCTCCCCCTTTCCTCTTCCATGCAACCCCCCACACCCACTCCATTTTATTCAGGCATCTGCCTGATTTTGAGCACTCCTGTAAAAAGGCTCAGGCCCAAAATGTCAACTGCCATTTACTTTCTGGAAGATGCATGACCTGCTGTTTCTCCAGTACTTTTATGTACTGCACTGGACACCAGCAGCTGCAGATTTTCTTACTTACCTGGATAAAATATTTTGATGGCATGGAAAACCACATACCTATGCTTGTCATGACACTAAAACAGGAAGCTTTAGAAAGCAGATTAAAACAAAAGATTACAAAGAGATATTAATAACTCAGGCTAAAGCACAAATCCATGACAATTCGATTTCATTAAAAGCAAATGTGAAGTCATTCACTGTAGACACAAAATTGATCGAACAAATCATTTTTAAGTGGCAAAAAAAAACTAGAAAGGAATGGAGGTCCAATGAGATGTGAGTTGCACATGCAAAGATAATTAAACTGATTCAGAAAATTATCAGGAAGGCAAGAGGAATGCTGACCTGAATATACAGGAATGCAAGTGAATGGAAATTCTGTATAAAACTATTACCCGAGTTTGAAAAGGATTTATTGGCCTAAGAAGGAATGTACCTTTTAATTACTAGAATTAAGATCAAATTATGAGCAGCGATTCTGTAAACTAAGATTACATATCCTGAGATAATTTGATTGAATTTCTACATCATATAAAGGAGAACGGATTCTTTTCATCCATCCTATTTAACATTCATTTCTATGTTTAGAATTAGGGCAAAGTCAAAAAATAAGTTAGGCCTTTCAGGGGTTTTATATTCATTTTGTGGGATGAGAATATTGCTGGAAGGTGAACCCTCCTGGTTGCAGGTGAGCTCTTGAACCATTGCATCCTTTAGGCAATGGTTCTTTCACAATGCTATTGGGGAGGAAGTTCCAGGGCTCAGACACAGCAACGATGAATGATCTAGAGTTTCAAACTCTAGATACTAAGATGCAACCTAGAAGAGAATTTTCATGGTGTTTTTTTCTCCATGTGCTTGCTGACCTTGACCTTGGTGATGGGAATTATTGCTTGTGTCCCTGTATAGCCCAGGAGCACAACCGCAATGTGTTTTGTAAATGGCACCAACATTGATGGTTAAGGGATTGAATATTTCAGGTGGCGAACGGCTGCTTTTCATGGGTGGCACCATTACTTGAATGTTGTTGGAGCTGGAAAGCGAGGAATATGCCATCCTGCTCTGAATCCTGCTTTAGAGTGTCAGGAATTGAGCCATAGTATAGGATGCCAGCATCTGACCTGTTGCAACTTTTAACATTTCTGTGAAAGTTTCATGTCAATTTCTGGCCAATGACGCCACTGCACCTCTCGGCCCTGCCCAGCCTCCCCTCCACCTCTCGGCCCTGCCCAGCCTCCCCTCCATCCATCCCCTGCTCCCGCATAATGTTAATGGTGAATCATTTGGTCTAGTTAATGCTGTTGAATACCCAGAATAGGTTGTTGCTGGCACTAATTGCGGTGCACTTATCACTTGGATAGTAAATTTCGGAAAACCACATGCAGTGAAAAATTAACATTTGGAACTGTCTTCCAGAAATGATTAAAACTTCATCAATTATCAACTCTAAATCTTAGATTCAACTGTTTTTAAACAGAAAGCATTTGGGAATTTGAAGAAAAGGTGGAGAGATGGAGCTTTTATTTATTGCCTATTATTCCTGATAAATGTATAAAATTGAGGCATAAATAGCATAGAGAGTCAGAATCTTTTTTGCAATTAAAATGTCAAATTCTAGGGGTAAGGTGAGAAAGGGAAAGTTTAAAAAAAGATGTATGGGTAAGTTTTTTTTTTACACAGTAAGGGCCTGGAATGGGTCGCCATGGATAGTATTAGAAGCAGGCACAATAGGAGCTTTTAAGAGGCTTATCAATAGACAAATGAGTATGCAGGGAATGGTGGGATATGGATTGTGATTGGGCAAAAGTTATTTAATTTGTCATCATGTTTAGTGGGACAAAGGGCCTTTTCCTATGATATACTTTTCTATATTCTTGAGAGTTGGGTGAAGTAGAAATTAGATATATTTGTAAGGCAAATAGTAATTACTCATTGAAGGTGGGAAAGAAAAGATTTGAAGGGGAGATATTCAACGTAATATAAGTAATTTTCAATGATTTACTATTTTTTAAGCTTAAACAAAAGGGTATGCCATATCCTAGCTCGTGAGCTGCACTTTCTTGTAAATGTCTTTATTTTCATGGTTTCCATCCATTCTTCCACTCCTTCATGTTTTCCTTTCTTACTGAAATATATGTAAAAGTTAACATTCATAGAATTATGGTTTTTTTTTCAGTAATTCTTATCATTCAGATCTCACAAGCAAGGTTGGCTCTAATTGCCCATCATTATTTGTCAGAGCTGATGCTGGTAATCCACCTTCCTGATCCATTGATTCATGATTTGCTAGAGGACTATTTGGACTAAAATAGTAAGATATGGGTCTGAAGTTACATATTGGACAGAACAAGGAAGGATGATGGGATTCCTTTTCTGAAAGCAACTAGATTTTTCAAAATAACAAAGTAAAATATTTAACATCATTTTTTTGTGATAGCCTCTTGTATGAAGTCCCACTCAGCTGTTGTTTTGCCTCTTTCATGCACTGGCCAGCTTCTTGTGATTTTCCTTTAACATCATTTACAGAATATCATATGTAAAACTTGTTGGGAATTTAAAATTTTTGTCATTGTTTAAGTTCTTGTATTCATTTTTTTTTGTCCACCACAGATAGCTTCAGCGTTGTGGTGGTATTATGTTTCAAAAGGGATTGAATACATGGATACAGTATTTTTTATATTGAGGAAGAAATTTAACCAGATCAGCTTCCTTCACGTATACCATCACTTCACGATGTTTACCCTGTGGTGGATTGGAATCAAATGGGTAGCAGGAGGACAATGTAAGTACAAAATAGAATTGCAAGACATAGTTACAGATGTCACCTTCTGGGGAGTCTAAATCTATATAAATTAGTCTAAAATACAAAGCATTGCTGGGGATTGAAATTAAAAGTGCCTTTTAATTTATTGGATTATTTTGATCGTAGTGTTCCAGACTTTTCATTGTACAAATATTGCATGTATTGTGTGACGCTTCTGAGTGTTGGAGGACATAGGCATTCCTGACAGGTCAAAACTAGATGTCTATGAGACAGACATTGGTGCTACTGATGGTGCTAGCTGTCTCTCAATTTAACTTCTCTGCTCTCTGTGAAGAGTTTGCTTGCAGCTACAAGAGTTTCTCTCGGGTGCTTTCGTATGTCAAAAGGAAATTAAATAAATAATGATGCAGTTCATAGCATTGGAAGTGTGGTTATAGACTGCAGTGAAATTTATAGCTCACTCCATTGAGCTAGTTATTAATTTATAATCTCGCTTCACTCATTCTGCCTCCTCCAAACCATGGTTGAATGAGATGTACAGCTCCATATATTTCAGAAAAAGAAAATTAAGATCAACCAAACAAAACTAACACTGGGCATAGACATTCTAAAGAACAAAAGAAATGTGCAATAGATACAGCTAGGTTTTGCTAAAAATGGGTCAAATAAAACACATCCAGCCTTGAATACTGGTGGACAATTAAATGCAAAAGGGAATGCCAAGTATAACCCCGTCGTCAACAGAATCCAGCATATGAATACCTAAGACAAGGAACCATTTGCAGCAACATTCAGCTAGAAGTGCCAAGTGAATGATTCATCTCTCGTTTTCATCTTGAGATTACTATCATAAAAGTGTCTGACCCCTGGTTATTCAATTCAAACCACATAATATTATGGTCTTATTGCAGCAGACCGGGCCTCCCTCACCACCATTCCAGGCCCCAAACAGTCCTTCCAAGTGAAGCAACACTTCATTTATGAATCTGCAGGGGTCATGTACTGCATCCGATTTTCCCGTTATGGCGTCCTCTACCTGCAGACTGGAGACTGTTTCATTGAGCACCTTCACACTATCCGCTGCAATAACAGGGACCTCCCCAGTGGCTAACCATTTTAATTCTGCTCACCATTCCAATACCGACATGTCTATCCCTAGCTTCCATTAACCCTCCCCCACTTCCACGTCTCTCTTTCCCTATCCCTCTCCCTCCTTTCCACCAGCTCCCCAGCCTCCTTCATCTATCACCTCAGCTTTTTTTTCTCTTGTACCCTCCTACCTATGACCTCTTGCCTGTTAGCATATGCTCCTCTCCTACCCCTCCCTCCTCAACTCTCCTTCCCCTCCCCCCACATTTTTATTCGTGCCTGTCTGTTTTTAGCTCATACTTTGACAAAGGGCTCAGGCCCGAATCATTAGTTACCCTTTATTTTCTATCGATGCTGTGTGACCTCCTGTGTTTCTCCAGCACTTTTGTGTATTACAGAGATTTAGTTTTATTTTAGTATCATGTTTGGCACAGACATTGTGGGCCAAAGGGTCTGTCCTGTGTTCTACTGTTCTATGTTTATTCTATTTGAGTCCTTACATAAGTCTCGGTTGAAAATAAAGTATCAAAATTTAAAAGCTGTTTTGGCTATTAACAGAGATGAATCTTACCTAATTGGATTTCTTTTAACTGATGTCATAAAAATATCTTCAGAATTTTTCACAATTTGGCCTTGAAGTTTACACATATGTGTAAACATACTATGATGGTGTTGGCTGCTAAGCCACTAAACCGAAAGGAAAACATTGAGTCTTGCAGAGTTCTGGAGTAACTGCTTTACTGGTTTGAAATTGCACACTTAAAGAGGCCTGCCCGGTCCCGGGGTCCTTAGTGCCACAGCGGGGTGGAAGTGACGTCATCTTCCGGGCCGCGGCTTTGCCCCTCGCTGAGTGTCTCTGTGGATGCCACTAGCTGCGGGTAAATCCACAGCTGCTGGCACCGGTTCACTTGTCATGCGTGGTGAGGGGAAGTGTGACGGCAGCACACAAAACGCTGGGTGGCACATGCACCACAAGGGGTAAGTGTGACTGCGGCATTCCCCTTCCCCACCCCCGGTTAAAACTTACTACACATTTTGTTAAAACAAAACTTACTTGCAGTGATGGCTGGCTCAATGCGGGATCAATGGCCATCTTTGTTACCCATAATCCTGGGCCGGGGCTAGGAGTGAGGTGGTCAGGCGAGGTGAGGATAGTGGTGACCCTTCAAGTGGCGCCCAGGACAAGTGCCATGTTACATAGGTGAGGATTATTTTTTTGTTCCACTAAGGTGTGTTTCCGTTTCCATTTTCATCTTTGTGCAGATGCTATGAGATACAACACACCCATAGATTATGGTAATAAACCTGATTAAAGGTGATAATAGGCTAAAATCACCAATCTTAAATTTAAGGTGAGTGATTTTAGCCAATTATCACCTTTAATTGGGATTATTAACACAGACTATCAGTGTGATATCTCATAGCCATTGCACAAAAATGAAAATGTTTTTCATCATTCATAGTACATATACAAGGGGGCCGAAGTATATGCTACTTGCGCTTCTACATTAATCCTGCCTTGTTGGCACTAACTGTTTCATACAACAGAAAAACAGGACAAATCCAATCTGGCTGGCTTACTATCCATTCATCTATTTTAGATCAATGGCAAAGTCATCAAAGATGGAGCTTGTCTGTGCTGTCAGCAAGGCATACTTAATGCTAACCTACTCAATAATGGGTTTTTTTTTTACCAGAATTACACAGCTTCATACACATTCCTGATATTCCAGAGCTGAAGTGAACATGATTGCTTTGAATCACGACACCATTTGACTAAGTGCTAAGTATTAGAGATCCCTAATGATACTGAAAACTGGAAACATGGTTATAATGGTCCAGTAGTTGGATCTTTTACAAAGGAAGGAAGTTGTGGTGGTTGGAGGTCAGTTGTTTTGCCATGGCTGGTTCCTCAAACAGTAGCCTAAACCCAAATGTCTTCAGCTTGCTTTATAAATGGTTCTCCTTTCATCATAAGGTGGGAAGTTGATTATTTCAGATTCAGTTCCATAACCAGATACTCTGACAATAAAGCAGTCCACATCTGCATGCAGCAGGACCGCGTTTAAATTTAGCCGTAGATTGATGAGTGGCAGTTAACAATCCTGCCACAAAAGTGCCAGACACTGATCAAATTTAGCAGGAAAGAATCAAACCTGCTCCTTGACAAAATCCAAGTCGCATCATCCACCATCAACATCCTGTAGGTCACCATTGATCAGAAGCTCAAATGGACCGGCCACAAGTACTAAAGGATACAGTAGCAAATGAGAGGCTGGGTAACTTGTGACAAGTGAATCAACTTGTGACATGGCAAAGCCTTACCATCTCTGCAAGGGACAAGTTAGTACCATGATGGAATGCTCTTCACTTTCCTGGATAAGTACAGCTGCAGGAACCATTGACTGATAAATGCTTGTGTTGCCAGTGACACATGCTTCCCATAAAAATGAATGAAGAATTCTTACTTCTGTCTGAATCTAGATGGCAGGGTTTGGATCTAAAATACCTTCTATCCCTTTGCCTCCACAGGTGTTGCCTGACCCACTGAGTTCCTCTGATAGTTTGTTGTTTTGCTTATTCTCATGTGCTCTCCATTCATTTCGTCCCTTCTGACACTAAGCAATCCTACATCAACACTTGTAAACATTTTATAATGTTTAATGTTGTCGTTCGCTATTCATAGATTACTAACTCTTGTGAGCTCTGCACCATCAAGCCCCTTCAAATAACCTGGGTGAAAGGATTATTCTTGCTGTTCTGTCAGATTTCATGGATGCATCCAACATCACAACATACTAATGGCATATGCATGAGGCAGTTTATGGGAAAGATATCAACTATTTATTGCACAACAATTCTTGTCAACCCTGGATGTCTTGTGTAGTTCTGGTATATTAACAGGTAACTTTCATGTAATAGGATCATCAAATCTTTTTGTGTGATAGACAAGTTACTTATCACAATTGATTTCATCCACAATTTAGTCTCATGGCCCTGGAAATATTATCTGCATGATTGAATTCCTTATAGATTTTATTCTTATAGGAAGTTGCTTGTTATAAATTTGGAAAGACTGAAGAATTTTTGTTTATGCTTTAAATTTTATATTTCAGCATTTTTTGGAGCTCATATGAATGGTGTCATCCATATTATTATGTATTTGTACTATGGACTAGCAGCTTGTGGCCCACAGTTTCAGAAATATCTCTGGTGGAAACGATATTTGACAATCTTACAACTGGTAAATTAAATCTTTTCAATTCATTTATATTTTTTAATACATGTATTCTTATTAATGAGGATTAATTATTATAGCAATTTTGTGCATCTTGGTTTAACTACAGTCAGACAGGATATTGTATACTACTTATTAATTCTAAAGATGCTTTGCCAAATAAATCTGGGGAATGTTTACAATGAATAAGCAAAGTAATTGCATCTTTTTATTCTGTTATGAAACAATATAAATATTAACAGTCACCCAAATCAAAATGTTAAACATGATTATTATTTATGAAAGATTGCTTTAAAGTCAAATTTTTACAATAAAATGGGTGATTGCTTCTGTTCATTCTTGGCATGGAGATGGACAATGTTAATCCACGGTTCTATCAGGTAGGACTTACTCACCAGTAACCTGCCTAAGGATTTCTGGGTTTGAGTTTCACCAGGACCACTTGGCTCTGGACCTACCTTCTGACCTCATTGGTACAACCATGGGTCACAGTGTTGTTGCACAGCTCAATGTTTACACCGAGAAGACTTTTCCCCAGCATCATGTTTATTTTGACACCTTTCAAAGAGAAGATGTACATACTGTTCACAATGACGCTTAATGGATTTTCAATAATTGTTTAAATAGAGGTCTGCTTAGAATGTATCCTTTAACTAAAAACAAATATAAATAGATGTTAATATCCTCCTCTGTAAGCGATTTTCAAGATTTCATTGTTGTTCTCGATTCTAAATTGGCATCTGGAATTTCAAACATTTCTGACAAGATACAAGTTGCCTTTTTACAGATGGTTCTGTGCTTTAGCCATCCAAACAATGTTTCTCCATTGGAATCATATATGTACTCCCGATCTAACCTTTTTCTAAACTATATATCTTTGACTTTGCAAATGCACAAACATTGATCGATATTCATCATCGCTGATTATTTTGATTCCTTGATATTTTTGTTCCCCTAAGTCTATAAAATTGTACTCTGTTCAGAAGCCTTTTCCTTTGATATTTTTAAGTATTTTGCCAAGTTTAGATGGTGTGACCCAATTATCACTTTTATATTGTGTAAAATTTCCTGAAGAATAGCTGGCTTCCTGCATTATTTGGGCTCGTCGATTCTGTTAATGCATGTGTGCATTTTCATGTCATATAACCATATAACCATTTATGGAGCGGAAACAGGCCATGTTGGCCTTTCGAGTCCACACCGGTTCACTGATTGCAGGAGATTAGAATCAAAAATGGTTCCATAAATTTTTAGAAGTGTTCATAATTTGAAAAAGATGTAGGAGAGAAGAAAGTTTATTTAAAAAGTTATGTAAAATTATGAAAATAGTTCATTGACATTGTTTGCACTTATTAAAATTATTCCTGTCTCTCAATGCAGGTACAGTTTCATGTAACCATAGGCCATACTACGTACTCCCTGTATATTGATTGTCCTTTTCCAAGATGGATGCACTGGGCATTGATTGCATATGCCATTTCCTTCATTTTCCTCTTCGCCAACTTTTATTACCAGACCTATAAGGAACCAAAGAAGGAGTACACCAAGACTGGAAAAGTGGTTGTGAATGGCAATACAATGGCTAATGGAATAATCAAATCTGAAAACAGGCGAGTGGCAGAAAATGGGAAAAAGAAGAAAAAAGGAAAAGCCAAACGTGAATAAGACACCAAAGCAAAGGTTAAAGTAAAGATTGTGTTTTCAAATCAAATAGCCAGTATCAGCAAAAGATTGGCTGCATGACATTTCCAACTGGCTTTCAACAAATCTATTGTTCCTTGTGTCATTTTTGTAATTTATTGTATTTAATTTAAATGAAATTTATGATCAATACATTGGTATTGACATGAATATAGGCAGGGTAATTCACTATGAAATGAATTGCACTGCAAGAAAAACATGAGCTTTCCCCCTTTTGAAATCTAAATCCTCATATCAATTTTTTAAATGTTAAATTTGCTGTTTTACTGGTCCTTGCTAACTAAGTTTCTTTAATGTCTACCTCAGTTATAATGCTGCTTTTTCATGGCTTATTTTCCACTATATAGAGACATTTAGAAATATTCTTTGTTTTCAGTCCACATTCACAAATCCATTGGAAAGTCAAGGAAATTACTATTAGATTCCATGTTTATCATTGTACTGAAGACACACATCTTCATATAGAATTAAGATGGCAGTGTGGATCAGTGTCCGGACCTTTGTGAAAAGACAGTATTTCTCTAATAACATTACCTTTTAATTCCCATTAGTCTATTACTTTCCTTCCTGCAGTTACTAAAAGATAGTGGAATCCAGGTTTTTGAAATGAGGTCTATCCAGCTCCAATATAATCTAATCATAGATGTTAAATATGGTTTCCTTTTCCCCTCTAAGAAGGAGAATCAGTTAATGATAATTCTCCTGTCAGTGCTTCCATTGCTTTCTGGGGATCACTCAGGATCAGAACTCTGAGCAACGTGTCTCTTAAAGTTGACTAAAACCAGATGGAGTCTTCTCATGGTCCCCCAGTTGAGGTTAATTCATTCAAAAACCAGACATAAAACTTATCTTTCTGTCACTGACTGAGCATCAGTCTGAATTAATCAATAAACCACAGGGACAGGATGTACCTTTTAAAATGAAAGTCACAGAAATCAGACATGTCATTTATATCAGGAGTGTGAGTTGTCTTTTTCACAGGTTCTAAGTATGAAGATCTCTTGTGAGTTGTGCAATGTCTTCATTGTATACATTTGTAGAAACTTTTGTTTAATCAAAGAGAACCTGCTTTATCAAACATTATTTTAAAAAGTTATTTAACATTTGTTTTTTGTTTCAAAATTAATTAAAACTTTTAAAATAATAAAATCATACATTAAGGCAATGGAAATAAAAGTTTCTAAGTTAATTTTTTTTAGAATTTCAGGTAGATTAGAACAAAAGAAAAGTGGAAGTTGCAACAAATTTTGATGAGTATTACAATAAAAATCTATAATGTAAAAGCCTTCAATTATTACAAAAGAAAATTGTTTAAAATGTTTCAATTTATTGGTGTAAAAAAAAATTGCAAAGAAAAAAGAAAGACTGGAATTATTATTCAAATTTGTTACAATGATTTAAAACTTGTGACTTGAGAATTGAGCTGGGCCAATCCATTCTTAAGGATGAAACAACCTAGTTTCAAATAAGGTGTTTCATTATTGGGATGATTTACTGTATTGGCCAAATAAGCACATTTGTGATGCAAATTTTTCTCTGCATGAACATGTTGTCTATAAAAATAGCTTTATTAATTTATAGCACAAAGACAATAAATCTTCCTTCGTGATTATTACAGTGAATCAGGTGTTTGTATATGCATGATCTGGTTTTGAACTAGTTTCTGACATGAGGACCAATTTATCATATTTTCACAAAGGTGGTTTTTGCTGTCCTTTACCTACCTGTTACGAGCCCAAAAAACTCCAAAACCCAGCAGCAATAGACATTCGCCAAGACAAGTATTTACTTAAACAAAAGTTGTTTTTAATCAAGTTTAAACATGAAAATAGAATCAAACTTTAACTTATCTCTATACTTAACTAACCCAAATTAACCCCCTTCTAATTCTAAGCGCACGTGTATGTAATGTGTGTAAATTTAAGAAAAGTTCTTTGGTTCACAGTTCAATCTCACTTCTCCTTCCAAGTTCTGTGGATGCAGGCAATTCTTATACTGTGCACAGAATTTAACATGTATAAAGTTCACCAGGCTTTGGTGCTCGAAAAGTAAATGTTTACCTTTCAGGAAGGTTCTTGTAGGGTTTGCAGAGAGAGATTTGTGGTTCCAGGATTTCCACAACTGAGTTACCACCATTAGTCACCTCAATGTCTCGCTGATGAAACTTGCCCCTTCAGGGTTTTCCAGATGGTAACCTCTTTCTTTCAGGCTACTACAGGGTTCCTTTCTGTTCCACTTATTCCAAGAGAAACATCACACAGATAGCACTTCCTTCCATCCATCCACTGCTCTGGAGCTTTCTGTTTCCAACCAGCTTCATGGTTTGCACTGTTCAGCTGCTTTCAGTGTTACACACACTAACTGAGAGAGCTTCTTGAATTTGTCTTATCTCTCTCTCTCCATCTGAGACTGCCAGAAAGCCCATGTGACTCTCTCACTTGCAAAAACCCCCACCTTCTTCAGCCAACCATCCAGCCTGTCCAAACAATGGTCTATTCATGTAATGCCATCATTTCAATTAGCACCGACTTGTGAAATGTGCATAAAAGTCTCCAAAGATCCTGCAATGTTACTGAATATGAATTCTTCAGTCTTTCAAATAAGATGTTTTAAAATGTGTGTATGTATGTAACCTACTCTAATAACTCTAACCATTACATACAACATTTTAATGAGGCACTTTTGTGAGTAAAAAATCATTGGGATGGTGTTGCAGATTTGTTTCCCAATAAGACTGTAGCAGGGATATTCCACAAACTACCAGTACAAATATACCCTGGTATCAATGTGCTAGTAATAAATGCTAAAACAGACTTAAACTGCTGGAAGAGAAATAAACCTGAAAACTAGATTAGGTTTCCATATAAAATTAGAATTTATTTGTGAACACATACAATAATATAATTTAAGGGCTGTACTGTAATCTTAGATTTTGATATCAAACTGATTTATTTTTGACTTGTAAAGAAAGTATAATAAATATACCAAAATTCTGGACTGATTAAGTAACATCTTGTCTAAATATTTGGAACCTGTGCAGTATTGTAACTAAAATAGGAACATTTTAAAACCCCTCTACCGTTTAGCCCCTTTATTAATAGGTAATTGTTTGGGATGAATTTCACGTGTGTTGCAGAGTAGTCCGATTTATTTTGTTCCTCTTTAGACTAAAATGCTTGGAGTTGAATGGGTTGCCTGAACAGGATTATGTTTCTTTAAATGTCTGATGGAGGTAGGAAGGCTTTGTTGAACCTGAGCAGCATCATTCCTGGTGATTATAAGTTGATGAAATCCTAATGAGCATCAGCATGTCATTCCAATGATCGTGAAAGGCCAGTCAGTCTTGCTGCTAATAGCTTTAGACTTTCATATCTAGGTCATGTTTTGAAACCATGAATCTGCATTCAGAACTTTGGGTTCTGGGGTTAAAATAAGGTGAATTTAAAGACTGCCTGTTCCGTTCATATTTTAATAAGTGGATGTGATCTCATATATTTAAGATGAGAGAATTCCCGGTTGTTTTGTTGGAGTTTTTGTACTTTGTAAGATTAAATGCAGTTAAAATATTTAGCCATATGTCATTGATTTACTTGGATTTAACTGATGTGCATCCAATCCTCCTGCTGGCTGATAGCTATGTTTTTTTTAAACACTGTATAGAATCAGAACTTTAAACTTTTTTCTTTCTGAGAAAATATTCTGAAATTATTTCATTTATGAAGAGTTTTTTTTCCTATTGAGCATTTAGACACTTGAAAACCATGCAGAGAGCCTTTAACTCAAGAATTGTAGCACCGATTTAGTTGCACGTGTGAATTGAAGACTAATTTGAAGGTTTTTTTGTGTGTGGAATAGATTAATGATTTTTGTTGTTTACTAGTGGCTTTTGCTTGGGAAATTATTTGGCTGTTGTATCTCATGGTAAGTTTTTGAGTGGTAATAACTAACCAAGCTGATTGTATGAGCACTTAGGTTGAAAACACACATTTAGTTTTTAATTAAACTCAAAGCTTGCAGTCCTTTAAGATGGAGGTAAAAACCTGAAGAAATTATTGTAAATTCATTCTATTGGAGCATTATATCTGCCCCTTGCATAATTTTAAGACCATTTAATTTTTTTCAGCGATTAAAAACATTAAATTTGCATAAAATTTAATAATGCTCTGCATCTTTCAGTAATATTTTCTTATTGCTGTTTTGATATGCCATTTCAATGTAGCATGTTTTATATATTCTTTTTCACATTAAGAAGACATTTGTTATTGAAGAATTTATGATAATTCAATAAACTTTTATCAAGTGAAATATGGCAAACATGAGGAATTAACTGGTAGAACATACTAGTTATATAATTATTCATATCAGCACCCTGCTTTTAACATAAATACATCTTATTTGTCAGTGGTTACCACAATTGCACTCAACAAAAATAGATCTGATTAATCCAGTCTTTCTAATGCACAGGAGTTTTTCCTAGGTCGTGTTGAGATTTCAGGTGAGTGGTAGCTCAGCCTTCACATTGACTTTGAGGTTCAGATTTATGAAGCTCCTGATCTCACATGTGAAGGGCTCATTCAGGAATAGTTTTTCTTTCCATAGATTGGTCAACAATGTGGCATGAATGACAGTGGAGCCTAAGACACCATACAAATCAAATACACTGACACATTTCCTCATTTAAACTGATCAAGTAACTGGATCAATCACCAGTTTTCTGTGAAATCATTGATAATAATCATTGTGTGGAAAACCACTGTTGCATTTGTTACCCTAAAGCACATTAAGCACTGGTTGCCTCCTGGTCAGGAATTACTAGTTTAAAAATGTTAACAAAATAGATGCATGAAAATAGGGGATTATGAGCTGAAAGAGGGAAGGGTTAAATTGACTGTGGAATAGGTTTATGTGGATCGCCATAACTTTGTGGGCCAAAGGGCCTGTACTGTGTTCTAAAATGAAGGGGAAAATCCAGAGCTCTTCAATGTATTAGTGGCATCTAGTATCACTTAGTCAAAGAACAGCTTTAACACTAGTTATTGAGATGTCTTAAGCCTATGAATGATGTGTGATCAAAAGTGTGCCTGTTATACCACTATAGTTGAATTTTGTACATTCATTTAAATAAAATGCATTTAAGACAATGAATTTAAAGAAATGGTATTGAGCAATTGATCTTATAATGGTGCATCACCTGGTTTTATTATCATTTTGTTTTATCTACTGAGATTTCCCAGTGATAAATTGTGTTTATTTGAGAGCATTGCAAACTATTTTTTCATAAAAAGAAATGTGTTTATAAAATGCCCAGGAGATTCAGTGTACCCAGGAGTGTAAAATGACAATGTGTTGAGGAAATGCCCAATGAGTTATACCTAAGCAGTGAGAGGCAGAATTGTCAAATAGTGCTTACTTCCAGAATTATAGTATAAGTTTTACATTGTTGAGAAGGGACAAACTTTGTAACAAGAATTTTAAAAAGTAAATATTACATTCATTACTTAAAGCTAAAGAATGGTTACTTTTTTTCTTGATATTTATTTTGCACATTCTTGCTGTGAGTATATGTCATCTTGTAAAAGTGCACTGTTCCCAGAAATTTCTTGCTAGCTTAATTCAATCTTGTTTGTTAAAATAGCAACAAAATTTGACAAAAACTTGGCTTTAATTCAGATGAATTAGACCAATGAATAAATAAAATTGCAGCCAGTTTTGAGTTCACTTTTTTGTGACACGATTTGTGCTTGTCCAGGTTTACATTGGAGAACTGTTTTAAATTTCCAACTTGAGAAGAATGGTTACTTCATGGGATATTGTGTTCCATTCCGCATGCAAATGGAAGTAGATTAACTGTTGTAAGTATAAGTAAGCTGTCGATGTAGCACAACTGGTGCATGGACTTGCCTGTAACTTTGCTGCTGGTTGCCCAAGGCTTGTATATGGGTAACTTCACATGCTGACTCAAGTAAAATAAGATGCAGGGTTTTCTGATATAGTTAAATAGTACTTCACCACTTTTAATTTCTTCCTCAAAGTGAATGATACTTTAAAATGATGGATGTACACAAGGCACTCATTTTGGCAACATGTACTTCAAATGCACAGAATCCAATTAAGAAAGAATTTGCGAGAGAACGCTGATGGTTTGAGGTTTCACTTTAACTTTGTGTATTGTCAGCCCGTTTGTGTTGTATTGTCTTATAGTGAATCGATTGAAGAATTTCACTGTTGAAAGTTTCTCCATATGTATGTGTAAACCTGAAAGTGTGCAGTGTTATAATGCCAAGAAATGGAAAGTTGATATGACATCATACACAATCTGTCTGTATGCAAACATTTTGCTGCAGTTGTAAAAATAAAACTGAATACTACAGCATGTCTTTTAGTTTCATAATTCACCATTACCCAGCTACACATTTTCTCAAATAATAGTATGGACTACATGCAGTATCTTTTTCAGAAAGAAATATTATCTGTTCACAGCATTTGGGCATCACTGGTAATGGCAGAAGTTATTGTTCATCCCTAATTCTCTTTGAATGGAGGAGGCATTAAATGACAGTGATGGGTCTGGAGACGCACATAGTTCAGTCTTACCTACAGAACATCAAAAAACCTATTACCTGTAGAACTCCAGCTGAGGGAGATGAGCTGACGCAATCTAAAGTTATTTTTAAAATTCCATTGTTTTAGATTCCCAAAATGCTATTCATGCCATTCAGAACTTTGGTTGCTCACCCAATAATTGCATTTACTAGAGATACGGCTCCTAGAACGCTTCCACCAGCGTTGTCTCCGCTCCATCCTCAACATTCATTGGAGCGACTTCATCCCTAACGTCGAAGTACTCGAGATGGCAGAGGCCGACAGCATCGAATCCACGCTGCTGAAGATCCAACTGCGCTGGGTAGGTCACGTCTCCAGAATGGAGGACCATCGCCTTCCCAAGATCGTGTTATATGGCGAGCTCTCCGCTGGCCACCGTGACAGAGGTGCACCAAAGAAGAGGTACAAGGACTGCCTAAAGAAATCTCTTGGTGCCTGCCACATTGACCACCGCCAGTGGGCTGATATCGCCTCAAACCGTGCATCTTGGCGCCTCACAGTTCGGTGGGCAGCAACCTCCTTTGAAGAAGACCGCAGAGCCCACCTCACTGACAAAAGGCAAAGGAGGAAAAACCCAACACCCAACCCCAACCAACCAATTTTCCGCTGCAACCGTGTCTGCCTGTCCCGCATCGGACTTGTCAGCCACAAACGAGCCTGCAGCTGACGTGGACATTTACCCCCTCCATAAATCTTCGTCTGTGAAGCCAAGCCAAAGAGAGAGACAGGGATATAAAGATAAAGTAGCATCTGTGGGGCAAAAGGTGTAAATCAGCACTTGAGGTTGAAATTCTACACGAGGACTGAAGACAAACAGAAAAGATTACCTAGATATGAGCAGTAAGTTTATGCAATTAAAGGATTGTAGGCAGAAGCAAATGGGGAGGGAGGGGATGATGAGCAGAAAGACCATGTGGGGGAGGGGGAAAATGGTAGGCAATAGATGAAACTACATGGGGAGGGAAAAATAATTAAGTTCCTTTGGCTTTTGCCTTTCAAGGCACCACCCACACATCCTCCTCCATCAGCTCTAATACAAACCCACCATCAGTCACATCTTTCCCTTGCCTTCTTTCTGCTTTCCACAATGAATTCTAGGTTCACTGTTCCGCACATTCCTTCCCATCCATCACTGGCACTTTTCCCTGCAACCCAAGGAGATGTACAACCTGTGCCTTGACCTCCCTTACCCTCCTCACATCCACCCAGGAACCCAAACATCAATTCCAAGGTGATGCAGAAGTTCACCTGCACCTCTTTCAACCTGGTCTACTGAATTCAGTTCTTGCAAAGTGATCACCTCCACAATGGTAAACCCAACAGACCAGACCACAATATTGGAGAACAATGGTCATCTTGAGCTTCTGATTGTCATTTTGATTCTCCTTCCCACTCGTACACCAATCTGTCTTTGGCTTCAGAAAGGTCAAATGCAAATTAAGGCAACAGCATCTCGTATTCAGCTTTGGTAACTTAGAATCCAATTAATTGAACATTGATTTTTCCAATTTCAGATCATTCTCCCTCTCCCCCATAAAAAAAAAACTCAGACACACTCTCACCTATCCATTTCATTTTCTCCTCTTTATCCCTCCTATTTACTTGGCTCACCCGGTTCCATTTGTTCGTCGTCCTGCAGCATCTGGCTCCACCTGTCACCAACCAACCTTTGCTTCCCCTGGAACTGCCTGGAATTGTTTTGCAATCAATCTAAACCTTATAAGCTAATCATATGCCTGCTGCCAAAAGATGGCTGGCTCACTGCATGCTGTGACAGAGTAGTCATTCTTCAGCCAAGTAAAGGGAATGAATGAAAAAGGCTTTAGCTTATAGAGATAACCATGGGTCCATAGCACAAGGAACTTATCCACTTCAAGTGAGAACAAATTATGGTTGTGTTTTATAGGTTATTCAGAGTTTCCTAATGCTCTTGATTTTTCCAGTCAAGATTGGAAAACTTGATTATTCTTATTGCACACAACATGCTGGATTTTTTCTGAAACTTTCCTCAGTACCCAGTGCATAACATTGGACTGATTATTTTGTGTGGGTACACATGGGCAGAGGGCTAAGTAATCATTCTCTCTGATTGAGTTCTCAATTTACAGGCCCTCTTAAAATTGAGTTGATGTCCACTCCTTACCCTTCCCTATCCCCAACACCTCTCCCTACTCTACCCCCATCTCCCCCTCTGACCACCCCACATCTTCCCTCCCCAGCCCTCAGACCCTCATCTCCCCTCCACTCTCCATTTACCCCCACCTCCCACTCTGACCTCCCTCTGACTTCCCCAACCCTCCACCTCCCCCTGACCTCCCTAACCCTCCACCTCCCCGCAACATACCAACTCCCACTCTGACAACTCTGGTCTTAACCATCCCCCCTGAACTTCCCCTCTCTGAGACAGAGCACTCTGTCCTCAGTAGAGGCCTTATTTTCATGCCCGTGTCCACACCTTAATGAGTTCACACACATAATAACACTGAACCCTTCTTCTGTCATCTCTGTCTCCAGGCTTACTTCCATGACTGTTACTCTCCACACCCCTCCACCCCCAGCCAAGACCCCTTCTCTCCCTTTAAGCCTTCTTTCTCCTCTTGGACTCCTCATCCTCACTCTGGATCTATTTATTTCCCATTGCTGTTGAGACATCAACTGTCTCAACTTCACCACTCCTTATTCCAATCTCACCTCCTCCAAATGCTCTGCCCTCCACTCTCTCCGCAACAATCCAAACCTCACTATCAAACACGGACAAGAGTGTTGCTTTTGTGATCTGGCACATTGACCTCTACTTTGTTGAGGTCAGATGAAAGCTCTCAGAGACCTCCTACTTACCCCTTCCACAGGACCCCATCACAGCATATCCCATTGTCTCCAACACCATCTCCAATCTCATCACCTCTGGTCACTTCCCTCCCATGGCCTCCAATTTCATTGTTTCCCAACCCCTCACTGCCCAATTCTACCTCTTATCCAAGATGCATAAACCGAATTATCCAGGTGGACCCATTGTTTCCACTTGCTATTGCTCCAATGAACTAGTATCATTTTACCTCGACTCCACCTTTTCTCCCTTGGTCCAATCCCTTCCCACCTACATCCATGATACCTCACATCTATGATACCTCTTCAATGACTTCCAATTACCTGAACTTGACTGTATTTTTATTATGGACATCCAGTCCCTTTACACTTGCATCCCCCATACAGAAGGTCTCAAAGCCCTTCTTGACAAGAGACCTAATTAATCACCCTCCACCATAACCCTCTTCCACCTGGCAGAACTTGTTCTCACTCTTAACAACTTCTCCTTTGATTCATCCCATTTCCTTGAAATCAAAGGTGTAGTCATGGGTACTGTTACGAACCCAAAGGACCCCAAAACCCAGCAGCAATAGACATTCACCAAGACAAGTGGCTTTCAAAACAAGTTATTTTTAATCAACTGCAAACATAAAATAGAATCAAATATTAACTTAACTAACCCAAATTAACCCCCTTCTAATTCTAAGCACACGTGTATGCAATGTGTGTAAATTCAAGAAAAGTTCTTTGGTTCACAGTCAATCTCACTTCTCCTTCTTCCAAGTTCTCTGGATGCAGGCATTTCTTATACTGTGCACAGAATTTAATATGTATAAAGTTCACCAGGCTTTGGTGATTGAAAGGTAAATGTTTACCACTCAGGAAGGTTCTTGTAGGGTTTGCAGAGAGAGATATTTGCTGCTCCAGGATTTCCACAATTGAGTTATCACCACTAGCCACCTCAGGGTCTCGCTGATGAAACTTGCCCCATCAGGGTCTTCAAGATGGTAACCTCTTTCTTCAAGCTACCACAGAGTTCCATTCCTTCCTCTATTTCAAGAGAAACATCAGACAGATAGCACTTCCAACCATCTACTGCTCTAGAACTTGCTTTCATCAGTTTCAAACAGTTTTCCCTGGATTGCACTTTTTAGTTACTTGTCAGTGTCCCACACACTGACTGACTGACTGATTGAGGTGCTAACTCAACTCTCTCTTGTCCAACTGAAACTCCAAAGAGAGCATGTGACTTATGTCTTACAAAACCCCCACCTTCCTGAGCAAAACAACAGGAGTTCTTTCTTCTGCTCCTATCTATTGTTAGATAAACAAAATCCAGGTGTGACCTTTCTATGAGCACTTTGCTGAAAGACAGCATGACTCCAGCAAGACAATGGACAATTAACACCTACTTGTGAAAGGTGTGCTTACATTTCCTTCTCCAGAGATCTCGCAATGTGAATTCTTCAGTCTTTCAAAAATAAGATGTTTTAAAATGTGTGTATGTATATGACCTACTCTAAATCTTATAAATTCTCCCCATATATTAATATTGTTACAGTACCCACATGGGTCCCAGCTATGCCTGCCTGTTTGTGGCCTTTGTGGAGCAGTCCATGCTGCAAGCCTACACAGCCAAGTACCCTCAACTCTTTCTCCACTATATTGATGACTATATTGGTTGCCTCATGCATCCATGATGAGTTTGTCAACTTCATTCACTTTGCTGCCAACTTCCACCCTGATTTCAAACCCACTGTCTACACTTCTTCATTCCCAGTTCCCTGCAAGGATTCTATACCCTTTTTGCAATTTCTCTGGGTCTGCCAGTCCAGATCAAATGAAATGGCTGCCTTTTTCCACAAATATAGCTTCCCCTCCACCATCATCAACTCACCTCTTACCTACATCTCCTTTCCCTGGTCTCCTCTGCCCCAGATGTAACAAACACAGGATTCCCTTGTCCTTACCTACCACCCCACTAGCCTCCACACCCACACAATTTTCTCCATAATTTCCACATCTATAATTGGATCCCGCCACTAGATATCTTCCTCTCTTTGCCTTCCATAGGGATTGCTCCTTCCTTTCTCCGTGACTTCCTTGTCTACTCGTCCTTTCCCACCAATCACCAACCCTTTCCCCCACCCCCCCCAGTACCTTCCCCTGCAGCAGCAGGAAGTACATTACTTGAACCCACATCTCTTCCCTCACCACCATTCGGGCCCCCAAGAAGTCCTGTCAAGTGAAATAACTCTTGAGTACCCGCGGGAGAGATCTACTGCATCTGGTGCTCCCTTTATAGCCTACCATATATTGAAGAGACAGAGATTACTTCGCTGAGCACCTTTGCTCCATCCACATCAATTTCAGAGAACTTCCAGTGGCCAGCCACTTCAATTCTGCACTCCACTCCCATATTCATCTGTCTGTCCATGACCTCATGTACTATCCCACCAAGACCACCCATAAATTGGAGGAACAACACTTGATTTTCATTCTTGCTGGGTGGCATTAACATGACTTTCCAGCTTTCTGCTAACCGACTCTCTGTTCTCCCTCCCTTCCCTTTCCCTTTGTCTTTATTCCTCCAGCTCTCCACCCTTCCCTCTCCATTCACAGAGCTATCTCCCCTCCCCCTGCTTGCTAGTGTGTCCTCTCCCTCCCTTATCTACCTATTACCTCCTGCCTTTGGAACAGTGCTCCTCCCCTGCCCCTCCCCTCTCACCATTTTGTTCAGGTTCCTGCCAACATTTTTTCCATACCTTGATGAAGAGATCAAGCCCGAAACAATGGTTATTTATCTACCTTTGCTTTTGTTAGAAATAGAAGTACCTTAACAGAAATTGCTCGAGACAAAAATTGAGAACAAAGAACATTTATTATAACAACAATGCAAAGTTGGGTGCTTCCCCTTACCCTGGGAATACACACATACACTGGGGCTCACCAACTTTTATACAGTGAATTTCAGTATAGTAATACCCTCCCCCTTACATTCTTCTGCCTCCTGGACGGGTTTGGCATTAGGCAATCCTACCTGCCTACGTGCTGTTTCTGTGACTTGGAGGACCAGGGGGTATCCTGTCGGTGTCCCTTCATGTTATTATCCTCATTGTCCTTATTCACAACCCTGCCCTTGTCCCCATTCACACCTTTCCAACTCTCAGAAGTCTCTTCATTTGCAGAGTTCGCTAATCCTGTCTAGGGTTTACTAATTTAATATGTATAACTTGGTACATCCGTGTAAGGCTTACTAATTAAATATGTAGAACTTGGCACGCACTTCTGTCTAGGGCTAGGAGACCCTTATCTCACCCAGACTACCTCTACTTCCTACTTTCTATTATTCCTTGCTTCTCCTTATCTTATTCATATGGTGGGCTCACTGATCCTGTGGAAAGGACTAGAAGGTTCTTATCTTACATAGGCTGAGCTGACTCTGCTTCCTGCATCCTAATTTCCATGCTTAGCCTGTTCATACTGGTTTAATCCATCACTCCATGTGTCTGTACTAGTTTCCCCATCTTTCATATTTTCATGTCAAGTTTACTCATCTCTCACAATCCTCACTTCTCTTTTAGATCAGTGATACTGATCTCTCAAAAAGATCAGTGTTACTGATCTCTCACACTATCTAAATTAAACTGTTTGACCAGTTGAGTTGCTCCAACTTTGTGTTTTTATTTTTAGGAATGAATGAAATAAGTCAAGTAGACTAAAGACATAAAAAAATCACACCTTTCCTGGCTGCAATAAATCATTCCATGTGAACAGGGCAGAAGAAGAAAAGGCATTGTATGTGGCAAGATCATTACATAGGAAACCAGTGCAATGAATAAAAGTTTGGGAGGTCAAACAAACACATTTCACATTTAATCAAGAATTAAAAGTAAGAACATGATCAAAAATTCCCATATATAATTGAAATCCTCCATCTTTGTGGGTGGATGGCAAAGGCATGAAGGAAATTTACACCTTGTGAAGATTTTGGAATACACACCAGTGCTATTTAACAGGAAATCTGCAAACAACAAACCTAGAACAGCCCTTCAGAACATGTTGTCTGTACCCATCACAATGCAAAATTAAAAAATCAATACCATCTGTTTGAATATTCATATAATCTATCCCTCCATTCCCTGCATGTTCAATCTGCATCTTACACATAATTATCATATCTAATTTCACCCCCACAACCAACTCCTCACCCCGCCCCCCCCCCCACCCCCACCATATCAACTCAACAGTGTGTTCCTAGTACCTACCATCCTCTGTGTAAGGCAATGGTTTTCAACCTTTTTCTTCCCACTCACCACCTTAAGCCATCCCTTACTAATCACAGAGCACTGATGGCATAGGGATGGCTCAAGGTGGAGCGTGAGTGGAAAGAAAAAAGTTGAGAACCACTGGGTTAAACTTGCAGTTTGCGTATATATGGAGGGGGTTTCTGGGGATCAAATTTGAGTTTATACCCCTTCACTGCCGATTAGAAGCATTAGTGGTAATATTACACCATCTATCATAGAATAATGTTAATAGACCGCCAACCATTAAAGCCTTGTAATTATCAAGTGTACTCAACTGTAAATGCGTAGCGTTCATTTCCTTGACCCACCTAGTCTGCGGGCTGGTGCATTCCGGGAACTCCACGAAGTACTTTGAGCAGGAAAATTCTCCTGCCGCTGTATCCACAGAGGGTGTTGCCCTAAAAAAGACCAGCTGGCTGTAGCCGCTTGGAGCGGGAAACAGCCTCAGATAACCCACTTAAATTCCCCTGCATTCCTGCGATATGGGTGAAACATAACAGGTTCTCTTGCCTGTGCTCTCAGACTTCTGACCATGCCAGCTGCCGCCTTCTGCTGTTCATTCAGATCTTTCACCCATTTGCTGAGATTGTCACCAAATAGAAATTTTGTTACAGGGTTAGATTGTCTGCACAAATGAGTGTATCTTACATTTAGGTTAGACTTGATCAGCTGCTTCCTGAAGGCATTCAGTTCATAGATTGCATGGGATAATGGCCCCAGAGTATCTTGTTGGATCTCCGATAAATCGTATGAGAGCATTTGTGCGAATGCAGTGATACCTTTTAACAGTGACCCCTGTAGTCTTTGCAATTTCATGTCTCTTACTCATGTGGGGACATTCAAATTGTTCCATATCACGGGGTTTACCTTGGGCACCTCCAACAGAGGGCAGTTAACAGGGCAGGGGTTCTTCTTGATGGATTCTTCTAGTACTGTCTCCTGAAAAACATTCGGCACCATATAGACTATAGATCCCACAATATCATTCTCTAGTGGCTGGCCGATACCCCCCCAGTACTACACACCGCAGCAATAGCCAGTTTATTCTCCTCCTGACTGGCCTGCCGGCCCTTCATTGTCATCCCATGTGTAATCATAAAGGTTCTTCCCCTGCTCTGATGGTGTTGGAAATTTACTCACCATGTCTGTCACCAGTTCTTCCGATTTATCCAGATGACTTACAATTTTGTCGCTGATTGAGGGCTCTGCTCTCTGGCAGGCCTTACTCTTGGACCCCGATCAAGCTGGTGCCCTTCGTGCAGAGATCACACCCTTCCTTGGGCTTTTTCTGTGGCGGGCAGTCATTCTCACCCGTTGAGCAGGCAGCTTTGCTACGCGATTCGTTGGGTTTAAATCAGGTCCTACCTGCTCTTGTGCGAGGTACTCCCCTTCGCTGCCGCTCGATGTACTGAGGACCAATCAGCTCATGCGGCGGCATAATGGTATCACTGCCTGTTTTTTGAGTCCCCGACTTCCACAAAGCCAGGTTGGTGCAGCCAGACTTGGACCCCACCTTCAGCGAAGGTAGGTCTCTGTCGCCTGATCCCACCCCCAGCAGAGGTAGATCGGCCTTGCTGCTCCTCAGCTGGAACACTACACTCCGGTAGGCCCGTTGGATTTTTGGCACTGTCAAAATGCTGCAGGGACTCTTCTTGTAAACTTTCCTCCTTGGGCTCTTGCCTTCTGGCCTCAACCCCAGCCCCTCATTGGGACCCGGGATCCTCTCACCAGTCGTCCCGGAATTTTTCCGCTCACCTCCTTCTCTGGAGGGCTTGTTCGGGTGTTTGATTCCATTTGTGGATCACTCTCCTGCGATCTTACACAGTTTTAGCGCTTTTTCGCTCCCGTGTGAAAAAACACGTGCTGATCTTCGCAAGTCAATGGATGTAATGGCTGCACATGCGTGGATGGGATCTCACATTGGCGAACCAACGTACATTGTGAAGAATAATGTGCTAGATGGTGTGGATCTGTGATGATTGCTGCTGCTTTCCGATGGCAGCGTTCCCTGTAGAAGTTCTCGATACTGTTTTGCCTGGGCTGTGTTCACTAGTTTTAGGAGAACTTTACACTCTGGACCATAATGCAGCTGGTCAGCACACTTTCCATCACACATCTGTAGAAATTTGCCAGGGTTTATGGTGTCATACCAAATCTCCACAAACTCCTGAGGACGTAGAGGTACTGATGTGCTTTCTTCATGGTGCTGTTAGTGTGTTGGGACCAGGAAAGATCCTCTTTTGCTCCAAATGATTAATGAAATAAGATGATCAAGGAATGAACTTTAATTGGTCAATAAAATATTTCTTGTGGCGGACTTATTCTGTGATATTCTTCAGCCACTGGGAAAACATGTCCAAGGGGCAGATTAAAGTGGCCAAATAACCCATCATCTCGTATGCTGAAAGGTAGACTATTTGGTTGGCATGGACAAGTTGGGACAAAGGCCTGTATGTTTTTGGGATGTACGAGGAAACTAGAGCACAAATAAAATCCATACTGTCACAGTGAGAACATGCAAACTCCAGAAAGCTGAAGGTCAAGGATGAACATGTTTCTGGAGTTGTGAGACAGCAGGTGGAACAGCTGTTCCATTGCGCCATGTTGTGTTTTCTGAATTTCCTGTTTCGATTTCAGATTTCTAGTGTCTGCAGTTTTTTATTTGATTTTCAAATATACCACCCCTGTTACAACAAGTGTGAGGATGACTGCCAGCCAAAGAGTATAATCAGTCTAGACCAGGGGTCTGCAAGAGCCACATGTGGCTCTTTCATCCCTCTGCCGTGGCTCCCTGTGGCTTTGAAAAAGTAATGTGAATACAGTAAATGGCTATTTTATTTAAATTCTTTTTTTATTTTGTTAATTTTATCAATGCAATAATTATTATTTCAGAGATTAAGGTGATCTTGTAACATTAAAATAAAACGTGTTGTAATACTTTGTCGATCAAAATTTGCGTCACAGCACTGCAGTGGTTGATACCACTGTATGTGTCACCTGTCGCCGCCTGGCAAGTGACTTGTTTTGAACTTTCAATCCCCGGTAAACTAATCATGGATAAATCCAAAAAAAGAAAAGTTTCTGATGAAAATAGAACATTTAATACTTCATGGACAGATTCATTTGCTTTCATGCTGACAAAGCTGGTTTACCTTTATGCTTAATGTGTGGCAACAAATTAGCAAACAACAAAAAAATCAAATGTTGAAAGACATTTCCAGAATAAACCCACAGCTTTTGCTGAAAAATACCCATCTGGAGATGAAAGAAAAAGAGCAGTTTCGGAACTTCTGTGAAAAGCTGATCAAAATAAAAATACATTGAAGAAGTGGATGAAATCTACAAATTCAAGTATTTCTGCTCGTTTTGTGGCAGCTCGGGAGATAGCCAGGCACGGGAAGCTGTTCACAGATGGGGAATATATCAAAGAGCCATTTATCAAGATATCAGAACATCTATTCTCGGACTTACTGAAATTGTTCAGAAAATCAGAAATATGCCACTTTCTGCAAAGACTGTCAAAGACAGGACCATAAAAATAACAGCAAATATCACCAGTGAACAAATTAGGGACATTAATTCGGCTCCAGCGTACTCAATCGCCTGTAACGAATCAAAAGATGTAAATGATATTCAGAAAATAATGCTATTATGCAGATATGTGAACTCTACTGGGCTACAGGAAGAAATCAATGATTTGATGGGGGGAGGACATCTGTGAGGCTGTGTTAGATTGTTTAAAGACCAAAGAAATAAACACCACCCACTTGGTGTCATTGGCTACTAATGGGGCACCGAGTATGACAGGAGCACAGAAGGGTTTGTGACTTTACTTCAGAAGTCGCTAGATAGAAAACTGCTGATATTTCACTGCTTTCTGCATCAAGAGGCATTGTTCGCTCAAGCGTTTCCTCCAGAATGCATAGAAGTGATGAATCTTGTCATACAGATAGTGAACAAAATAATGGCAAAAGGATTAAACCACTGACAGTTCCATTCATTATTGGAAGAAGTTGAAAGCACATACTCTGATCTCCTGCTGCACAACAAAGTCCGATGGCCGACCAAAAGGGAGGTGGTGAAGCAGTTTGCTGCGTGAATGGAGCTTGTAAAAAACTTTCCTGGAAAGCAAAGGGCTCACCTTTCTGGAGCTAAAACAGCCAGATTGGCTGAAAAAAGCTACACTTCATGGTGGATATTACAGCACACCTTAACATACTGAACAAAAGTCTTTTTTTAAACTTTTTTATTTTTCACACTATAAACCATATTGATCAAGATACATACATTTTCCTTCTTAAATATATACAGTGTCGTTTTCTCCCCCTTCCCTCCTCCCCTCCCTCCCTCCCTACCTCCCCTCCCATTTATTTAAAGTTCAGAATATAAGATACATTAAACTCGTCAAACAATGTTGTCACTCAATAAAAATAAACAAGAAATTCCACTGAGTCAGTTCTTTACATTCTCTTCTCCTTCTGTCATTTTAGGTGGTAGATGTCCACGGTAGGTTTTCTCTATTATGTTTCATGTATGGCTCCCATATTTGTTCAAATATTGTAATGTTATTTCTTAAATTATAGGTTATTTTTTCTAATGGAATACATTTATTCATTTCTATATACCATTGTTGTATTCTCAAGTTATCTTCTAATTTCCAGGCTGACATAATACATTTTTTTGCTACAGCTAGGGCTATCATAACAAATCTTTTTTGTGCACTATCCAAATCGAGTCCAAATTCTTTGTTTTTTATGTTACTTAGGAGGAAGATCTCTGGGTTTTTTGGTATATTGCTTTTTGTGATTTTATTTAATATCTGGTTTAGATCTTCCCAAAATTTTTTCACTTTCTCACATGTCCAAATTGCATGAATTGTTGTTCCCATTTCCTTTTTACAGCGAAAACATCTGTCAGATACTGTTAGGTCCCATTTATTTAACTTTTGAGGTGTAATGTATAGCCTGTGTATCCAGTTATATTGTATCATATGTAACCTCATTTTTATTGTATTTCTCATAGTTCCTGAGCATAACTTCTCCCATGTTTCATTCTTTATCTTTGTTTAGATCTTGTTCCCATTTTTGTTTAGTTTTACCATTTGTTTCCTCATTCTCCTTTTCTTGTAGTTTAATATACATGTTTGTTACAAATTTTTTGATTATCATTGTGTCTGTAATCACATATTCAAAATTATTTCCCTCTGGTAACCTCAGACTGCTTCCCAATTTGTCCTTCAAGTAGGATTTCAGTTGGTAGTATGCCAACACTGTATCGTGAGTTATATTATATTTATCCTTCATTTGTTCAAAGGATAATAATTTATTTCCCGAAAAACAATTTTCTATTCTTTTGATCCCTTTTTTCTCCCATTCTCTAAAGGAAAGGTTATCTATTGTAAAAGGGATTCGCTGATTTTGCGTCATTATTAGTTTTGATAGTTGGTAATTTGTTTTATTCCTTTCTACATGAATCTTCTTCCAAATGTTGAGCAGATGATGTAATACTGGAGAATTCCTACGTTGTACCAATTTTTCATCCCATTTATATAATATATGTTCAGATATCTTCTCCCCTATTTTATCTAGTTCTAATCTAGTCCAATCTGGCTTTTCCCTTGTTTGATAAAAATCTGATAGGTATCTTAATTGTGCGGCTCTATAATAATTTTTAAAGTTTGGCAGTTGTAAGCCTCCTTGTTTATACCATTCTTAATTTATCTTACATGTAACAAACATGTATATTAAACTACAAGAAAAGGAGAATGAGGAAACAAATGGTAAAACTAAACAAAAATGGGAACAAGATCTAAACATAAAGATAAAGAATGAAACATGGGAGAAGTTATGCTCAGGAACTATGAGAAATACAATAAACACGAGGTTACGTACGATACAATATAACTGGATATACAGGCTATACATTACATCTCAAAAGTTAAAAAAAATGGGACCCAACAGTATCTGACAGATGTTTTCGCTGTAAATTTATCTAGTGCTATCCTCGGTTTCCCCCCTTTCCATAAAAATTTCCTTATTATTTTCTTTAACTCCTTGAAGAATTTCTCTGTTAAGTGTATAGGTAATGCCTGAAATAGGTATTGTATCCTTGGGAAAATGTTCATTTTAATACAGTTTATCCTTCCTATCAGTGTTAGTAGTAAATCTTTCCAATGCTCTAAGTCGACATGTAATTTTTTCATTAGTGGATAATAACTGAGTTTATATAGATGGCCGAGGTTTTTATTTATTTGTATACCTAGGTATCGCATTGCTTGCGTTTGCCATCTGAATGGTGATTCTTTCTTAAATTTTGAGAAATCCGCATTATTCATTGGCATTGCTTCACTTTTATTTGAGTTGATCTTGTACCCCGACACTTCTCCATATTCCTTCAATTTCCTATGTAATTCTTTTATTGATATTTCTGGTTCTGCTAAGTATACTATAACGTCATCTGCAAATAGACTGATTTTATATTCCTTCTCTTTTATTTTTATCCCTTTTATTTTATTTTCTGTTCTTATCAGTTCTGCTAGTGGTTCTATGGCTAACGTGAACAATAAGGGAGATAGTGGACATCCCTGCCTTGTTGCTCTGCTTAAGTTAAATTGTTTTGATATATATCCATTTACTGTCACTTTCGCCAATGGCCCCTTATATAATGCTTTAATCCAATTAATATATTTCTTTGGTAAGCTGAATTTTTGTAGTACTTTGAATAAATAATTCCATTCTACTCTGTCAAAGGCCTTCTCTGCGTCTAAAGCAACCGCTACTGTTGGAGCTTTATTTCCTTCTACTGCATGAATTAAGTTAATAAATTTACAGATATTGTCTGTTGTTCATCTTTTTTTAATAAATCCAGTTTGGTCTAGATTTACTATTTTTGGTACATAGTCGGCTAATCTGTTTGTTAATAGTTTAGCTATTATCTTATAATCTGTGTTAAGTAAAGATATTGGTCTATATGACGCTGGTGCGAGTGGATCTTTCCCTGTCTTTGGTATTACTGTAATTATTGCAGTTTTGCATGAATCTGGTAAGCTTTGTGTTTTATCAATCTGGTTGATTACTCCAGAAGGGGAGGAATTAATAAATCTTTAAATGTTTTATAGAATTCTATTGGGAATCCATCCTCTCCTGGTGTTTTATTATTCGGTAGATTTTTATTATCTCTTGTATTTCTTCTATTTCAAATGGTTCTGTTAATTTATTTTGTTCCTCTGTTTGTAATTTTGATAGTTCAATTTTAGTTAAAAATTCATCTATTTTGTCTTCTTTCCCTTCATTTTCAGTTTGATATAATTGTTCGTAGAATTCTCTGAAGTTTTCAATAATCTCCATTGGATTATTTGTGATTTACTTGTCTTTTTTCCTTTATGCCAATACCATTCTCTTAGTTTGTTCTGTCTTAAGCTGCCACGCTAGAATTTTGTGTGTTTTTTTCTCCTAGTTCATAATATTTCTGTTTTGACTTCATTATGTTCTTCTCCACCTTATATGTTTGTAGTGTTTCATATTTTATTTTTTTATCTGCCAATTCTCTTCTTTTAGTTGTGTCTTCCTTCATTACTAATTCTTTTTCTATATTTGCTATTTCCCTTTCCAACTGCTCTGTTTCCTGATTGTAGTCCTTCTTCATCTTAGTTACATAACTTATTATTTGCCCTCTGATGAACGCTTTCATTGCGTCCCATAGTATAAACTTATCTTTCATTGATTCTGTATTTATTTCAAAGTACATTTAAATTTGTCGTTCAATGGATTCTCTAAAATCCTGCCTTTTAAGTAGCATGGAGTTTAATCTCCATCGATACATTCTTGGTGGGATGTCCTCTAACTCTATTGTCAATATCAGTGGTGAGTGGTCCGATAATAGTCTAGCTTTATATTCTGTTTTCCTAACTCTGTCTTGCATGCGAGCTGATAACAGGAATACGTCTATTCTTGAGTATGTTTTATGTCTACTCAAATAATATGAATAATCCTTTTCCTTTGGGTGTTGTTTCCTCCATATATCCAAAAGTTGCATTTCTTGCATCGATTTAATTATAAATTTGGTTACTTTGTTCTTTCTGTTAATTTTTTCCCAGTTTTATCCATGTTTGAATCCAAATTAAGGTTGAAATCCCCTCCTATTAGTATGTTCCCTTGCATGTCTGCTAACTTCAAAAAAATATCTTGCATAAATTTTTGATCTTCTTCGTTAGGTGAATATACATTGAGTAAATTCCAAAACTCCGAATATATCTTACATTTTATCATTACATATCTCCCTGCTGGATCTATTATTTCCTCTTCTATTTTGATTGGTACATTTTTACTGATTAATATAGCTACTCCTCTAGCTTTTGAATTATATGACGCTGCTGTTACATGTCCTATCCAATCTCTCTTTAATTTCTTGTGTTCCACTTCAGTTAAGTGTGTTTCTTGTACGAATGCTATATCAATTTTTTGTTTTTTCAGTAAATTTAGCAGTTTCTTCCTTTTGATTTGGTTATGTATTCCATTAATATTTAAAGTCATATAGTTCAACATAGCCATTTCATACTTTGTTTATCTTTCCTTTCTGTTTCCTCATCATCACCTTTCCTTCTTATCCATTTCTGCTTTCTTTTTTTGAACACTTTATAAGACAACATTTCTAAAACATAAAACATTTCCCTTATTCTCCTATCTAAAATTCCTTTAACCCCACTATCCCCTCCCCTCCCTGAGTTGCCCTTTGTCCCTTGTTGGGCAACCACATCTCCCTTCTCCATTTGGATTTGCGAATTCACTCGCAAGCGTCAACTGATTTCTTCCCCACCCAGCCCCCCCAGAAAAGATTTTAATTTTCATATACAACAAAGGTCACTCTCTTAATTCCCCCCATACTTCCTTTCTTCCCTTTCTTTCCCTTCTTAGTTCCTACCTATATTCTATATTTTTTAAATATATACATACACACACACATATTGATGATCAATAATTCAATTCAAAACTTTGCCTATCTTCTGTGATCTAATATATATATATATATATATATATATATATGTATGTATATCTACATACACACATTCATAGAGTTTGTGGTCATTTTTGTTCTCGTTACATATCTTCCTCTCTCTGTCTGTTTTGTAGTTGTTCTGCAAATTTTCTTGCTTCCTCCGGATCCAAGAATAGTCTGTTTTGCTGCCCTGGAATAACTATTTTAAGTACCGCTGGATACTTTTTTTTAAACTTTATTTAAGATTTTATAACATGAATAACATATAGGATTACATTTAAAAAAAATTAAGAATAAAATAATAAAATTACAATACAATATCAGTAATCTAAATAAACTATACCCTCCCCAATAATTATTACACCTTAATAACCCAACTCAAATACCGCTGGATACTTTAGCATAAATTTATATCCTTTTTTCTATAGGATCGTTTTTGCTGCATTAAACTCCTTCCTCTTCTTCAGGAGTTCAAAACTTATATCTGGATAGAAAAAAATTTTTTGACCTTTGTATTCCAGTGGTTTTTTGTCTTCTCTTATTTTCCTCATTGCTTTCTCCAATATATTTTCTCTTGTTGTATATCTTAAGAATTTTACTAGAATGGATCTTGGTTTTTGTTGTGGTTGTGGTTTAGGGGCTAATGTTCTGTGTGCCCTTTCTATTTCCTTTTCTTCCTGTAATTCTGGTCTTCCTAGGACCCTGGGGATCCATTCTTTTATAAATTCTCTCATATTCTTGCCTTCTTCATCTTTCTTAAGGCCCACTATCTTTATATTGTTTCTTCTATTATAATTTTCCATTATATCTATCTTCTGAGCTAACAGCTCTTGTGTCTCTTTAACTTTTTTATCAGATTCTCCTAATTTCTTTTTTAAGTCATCTACTTCCATTTCTACGGCTGTTTCTTGTTCTTCCACCTTGTCCACTCTTTTTCCTATATCTGACATGATCATCTCTAATCTATTCATTTTTTCTTCTGTACTTTTTACTCTTCTTTTTATTTCACTGAATTCTTGTGTCTGCCATTCTTTTACTGATTTCATATATTCTTTAAAAAAATATATCCATGTACTTGCCCTTCTCTTCATCTTCCATTTCTCTGTGTTCTTCCTCTTCTTCTTCTGAGTCCACTCCAGGATCTGTGTCCTTTACCTCTGTCTCTTCTGGTTTTCTTGTTGGTTTGTTTGTTTTATTTTGTTGGTCTTCTTATTTTTACTAGAAGTGTCTTGCTGCTGGTCTTCTTCCTCTGGGTTGGTCATCTGTTGTTTCTTTGATTTCTTTTTACTCTCTTCTTTCTTGCTCTCGTTATTTTCTGTGTTTTCCTCTTGATGCTTTGTTGTGGTTGTCAATTTCAGCTGTGGAGATCGACTCCTCAGCTGGTCCCCCTTCCCATCAGTGTTATTTTTGTCTTGCGCATCGCGCATGTGCGGTTGCGCACTTTTGTTTGGCTCCATGAGCCATTTTTGTAGTCCCGAGTTTGGGGCTTCAACTGACCTTAGGGAGCGAGCTTCTCTCTCCGCGGCGGGCCTCCTGAGACAGGTAAGGCCTTCACCTTCTTCTTCCGACGTCCTTTCTTCTTCTCTTCTTCCCGTTGCTTTTGGCTTTTCTTTTTTCGCTGCCATTTTCTCCACACCTTTACTTTCACTTTATTTTGGTTTTTGTGTTTGTGCCTTTGTTTTTTCACTTTTTTTTTAACTTTTCTGGAGAGGGCTGGAGTTCCCCGACTGGCCACTACTCTATCACGTGACTCCCCCCTGAACAAAAGTCTTCAGGGGAAAGGAGGCACAACACTGCAGATGCTGGAAGAGGTTTTGGTGTTTGAGCACAAGATGACAGTGTTTGCTAGAGATGTACAGAGAGGTACGCTGTCTCACTTCCCCTCTTTGAGAAAGTTCAAAGAAGCACATAATCAGATCAATTAAGAGCATTTACAGCATGATTTGCAATGTTTACAGTCAAATATTTAAAAATGTTTACTTGAAAGCTTTGAAAGGGAAACTTTATTAAAGGCAAGCTTTACAATTGAATGTCTTTTTTTAATTTATTGTTCTTTGATCCAGCTTGTACATTTTGATTATTAAAAAATAAGTGAGCAAATTAAGTTTGATATTCAAGCAAGCATGGTGGCCATTTTTACCCTGGTATTTTAAATTTAAGTTTTTTAATTTAAAATGCAAAGTGCATTTGGGGAAAGATTCTGTGAGTTCAGAGAGGAAAAAAACACCTTGCCCTTCCCTGTCACTCCCCTAAACATTGATGTATCCCTGTTGAATATGACTGCATTTACAGATTTAAGTCAACCCAATCTTGAGGTCAAACTGGCCGATATAGCTAACAAAGATCAGTGCTGACTAGAAGGGCCAAATTGGCCTGTTTCCGTGCTGTAATTGTTATATGTTATATGGTTAAAGATTTATGGGTGTCTAAGTTCAGCAGCTTGACAGCTGATCTTGAAGATGTTGCTCAGAAGCACAAATGAAGTGAAAATGAAAACCTCCCCAAACCGGACAAACTTGTGTTCGAAACATGGAATTCAATTCCCGACACTTATATGAACATGAAAAAAATATGCATTCGGAGTCCTGTCGATCTTTGGATCCACATACTTATGTGAGCAGGATTTCTCCAGCATGAACTACATAAAAAGCAAACATTTCTTGCACCTCACGGATGACAGCATGCAATCCTGCATGAAGATCAAAGTGACATCTTATATTGATCAGCTGTGCCGTGACATTCAAGTTCAGAAGTCACATTAACCAGGTAAAATAAATCATTTAATCAGTTATTATTTTGCATATATATATTTTTATATTGGACTCTGAACTGATGTAGTTGTGTTTTATATTTAGGTTGGCGGTTGACTGCTGTAGCTACGCGACTGAGGAAATCAACGGATGACGGGAACCTTCAGAATAAAATACAAACTGGCATCTCTTTGCTTGCTCTTTTAAATTAAAGCGATATTTCTTTTTAAAAAACATTCCACAAATAAGGGATGAACTCAAACAGGCCCGCGTTGTGTATTTTATTTGAAACTTATATGTGCCAGTATCTTTTTTTTAAGAGTCAAAAGAATTTGTTGTTTTGCTTTGTTACAAACAGAAATAAAATGTCAGTCATTTTCTGTTTGTAGTTCCTTTATTTCATAAATGTAACAAATTATAGTCCTTATATACATAGCATATGTGTAATGAAACTATATCTGCGGTGTTTTCTTCATTTTAGAGATCAAACTGGTTTTGCGACTCCAGGTGGGTTTTATTTGGTGGGAAACAGGCCCAAATGGCTCTTTTAATGCTGAAGGTTGCCGATCCCTGGTCTAGACTTTCCCCTTGCAGTGCCACATGTGAGCAGCGACCATCGCCATTTTGGACCACGTCACTTCTGGCCCCACTTCCAGTCATGGAAAACAGCATGGCAGGGGCCCGAGCACAATAGCCAGGGTTGATCGACCAGTACCCTCCCACTTTCCCCACAGCTGCCAGAAATACAGTCAAGGACCTGAACCCCACCATCGGTACCGGCATAATTTGGGATCCATTGTTCATAGTATGAAAAGAACCCCAGACACCTTTTTAAAGCCTTGAGGTTATGGGGAAGTGGTAGCTCCAGCAGGGGCAGCATATGCTCAGGGTCAGGTCCAATTACTCCATTTTCCACCATGCACGCTAGTATAGTCAGACACGAAGTGCAGAACACACATTTCTTCTGGTTATGATATTTAGGGCTTTTGCTGTCTGGAGGAAATTTTGCAGGTCAGCATCATGGTACTATAGATCATGGCCACAGATGGTCACATTGTCCAGCTAGGGGAATATGGCTTTCAGTTGGTCGTCCACCGTTCAGTTCATCTCCGTCTGGAAGACCGAAACTCCATTCGTGACTCCAAAGGGGACCCTGAGGAAATGGTAGAGATGGTCGTCCACCTTGAATTCCGTGTATGGGCTGTCCTCCGGACAGATCGAGAGCTGGTGATAGGCCGACTTGAGGTCAATGGTGGGCAATCTCATTCACCATGTTGGCTATGCACAGGAGGATATAGACATCCAAAAGGGTGAACCGGTTCATTGTCTGGCTGTAGTCTGACCATCCTGTGTTTCTCTCCGCTCTTTACCACCACTACCTGTGCTCTCCAAGGCCTAGTGCTGGGTTCTATGATGTCCTCTGCCAGGAGTTGCTTAACCTCAGCCCTGATAAAGGCTCAGTCCCCGGGACTGTATTGCCTACTCTTAGTTGCCACCGGCTAACAGTCAGGAGTGAGGTTTTCTAACGAGGGGGTGGTGGGATCTGGAGGGTGGACAGTCCACAGGTCATGAGCAGAGGGTGGTGTTGGGGTCACTGCTTGGCTGCATTCAGGAGGATGAGGAGGTGTTTCAGCAGTTGGTTATTACATACAGTGAGAGAGGGGTGAGGCCCATCATATTCCATCAGAACACTTTTAAGTTGGCATTGGATGTCCAGCCCCAGTATGAGCAGAGCACTGAGTTGTAGCATAATGAGCAATTTAAAATTTTTGTACTTGGTGCCACCCATGGTTAGTGTTATTGAGCAGCTCCCTCGGATTTTGGGCGAATGGGACTTGGAGACCAACAAGATTTTACACTGGACTGGGGTCACTGCGAGGGAGCAGAGCTGTACAGTGACAGGGTGTATAAAGCTTTTGGTGTTTCCCATGTCGAACAAGTAGTTTGTAATGTGGTCATTTACCTCGATGTCCATGGTGGAACTTGCTAATTGATGTGATACTGTACGTGCATGTCAGCAGCCTCCAAGATGTCCGCCCTGAAGATGGAAGCCCCCATGGTTTGCATGCGGTCACCACCGGAAGTGGTGTCAACTCTGATCGTCGTGCTCTGGCCCTGGCCCTACTGTTTTCCACAACTGGAAGTGGGGCCAGAAGTGACGTGGTCCCTTGCTGCTCGCATGCAGTGCTACAAGGGGAAGGTCTGGACCTATATACGCATGGGTAGTGTCCTTTTCTTCCGCAGCTGGAACAGTTCTTTCACAGGTGCTTAGGCTGGCTGCAATAATACCACTTTGGGTGCTTTGCGATAGCAATTGCTGTTTGGGACCCCATCTCCCAAGATGGCGGTACCAGAACTCCCCGTGTGGCAGCCCCGCTATCAGTGGAGTAAGCCTCCATATTCTATTGAGCTGTCTCTAATGCCTTGGTGAGATCAGCCATTTCCTGTGGGATCCAATCACCCTTCTCCAAGAGCCTTTGTCTCATATGATCAGACCTGAGACCGGCCACACAAGTGTCCCTGATCAGTTCTTCCTAGTAGACAGCTGCCACAACATTGGTGCAGCCACAAGCTTTCCCCAGCTCCCGCAAGGCTTGAATGTATCTGTCAACTGACTCACCAGCTGCTTGTCGACGGCTGCCCAGGAGGTATCATTCTTCAGGACCAGGTATTGCTTTTGCTGGAGCCCCATATGAGCTGAGTAAGTCTCACATTCTCTAATCATCTGGAAAACGCAGTGGCCAATCTGGGCAAACAGCAGGTCTCTCTTATCGACTTCTTCCCGAATGTCATGTTGCTTCACAAAGGCATTCAGGCAATGCAGTCACTGATCGAATTTTACGGAGGCTTCTAGATCCAGCTTCTCCTCTTGAATAGCCTTGTCCATGGCATGAAGGTGTAGTGATTAAATTGTAATGCTATCAATTTGACCTGACAGACCAGGTCATGATTAATAGGCTTTAATTGCTATAGACGCAGTCATATCTTTCAATGCCCCAATTCTAAGGCGGTACTGAGGGAGGGGATTGAGAGGTACCGCCTTTATTAGGAATCCTGAGGGGGAGGAGTTATACCATCAGGGGTGGGCCAACCAGTACAATAACTAATACAGTGTACCACCACATCTCTAACCAGTAACCATGCTTGAGCTGCAAGGTCCACTCACTACTAAAGGTCAGGTCTGAGGTGTTCAGGTCATGTAACTCAGCCCTGTGCAATCAATCCACGTGATCTCTGTAAACCAACCTGACAAACCTTATGGACCCTGGAGAGGCATGTGTGCTATCGACAAAGTGACAAAGAGCAGAATAGCAAGCATTGATGCATCCTTCCCCAATAAACTCAATACATTCCATGCCCACTTTGAACAAGAGACCAGTGAGCCAGTGGCACACAGCATAATAACCTCAGGCAGCCCTGCACCCACAGTCGAGAAGCATCTGTGGGAGAAAGCTGATGAAGGGTTCTATCTGAACCATTGTGCTACCGCTCAACTCATGGATTTCTGCTGGCCAGGGTTGCCAGATTTGGCTTCTTTGGTGCCAAATGCCAGAAGTTTGGAGTGGAACCAGCTAGCGGCAGAAAGTGCTGACTGGCGTCTTTATGGGGGTTTTAGAAGATTTTTTTAGGGTCTTTTTGGTTCTGTTGGTGCTTTCTACAACTTATTGAATTTTCTTAAATTTAGAAAGATAACACCCCACCTATTTATGCACAATGGCTAAGGGATGTAATGTCCTGCTTAAGCTTGGAAAAAAAATTAGATACGCAGTTAACGATTCAAACATTAGATTCCAAACATTATGGGGCCCGTTCATGGACTATTAGGCATAATCCCTAGGTTCAGTGTAATACAGAACTTTGACACTGTGTTATCCCACTTCAGAGTGAGCTACCTTTTTTCACCAATATTTAACTTTTAATCTTGTTTAGGGCCAGAGGTTTGAAAAATTTAAATTTTCTATGTCCATTTTTTATTATTATGGTCATGCTTTGGGAATTCATATGTATAATTATTCTCGTAGTGCTTTCCTCATCTTTGTTTTTTTTTGTAGCACATTCCATAATTGTAATTATAACTAAAAATCAATAAAAATATTTAAAAAAATAAATGTTTAATTTTTTTAAAATCTGGCAACCCTGCCGCTGGCAGATTACTTTTAGCTCCGAATTCCAGCATCTGCAATTTCTCATGCACCTCTTGTCTGCATCACTGGTTGTGGTCATTAAGCCATTATTTCTCATTTGTTCTCTGTTCTTTATTCAGAAACATTTGACACTCACTTTTGCAGTTTGGAGTTGTTTTCTTTCACAGAGGTGCTCTCTCTATTCTAGGTCCAAAAATAGGCTTACTCAGTGATTGAGGACAGAACAAATCAATTATTTCCATTGCTTTGAGTGTCATTTGTTTCTTTAATCTAATTTCCTCAGGTTCCTCTCAGCATTTTTGAGGGGGCAATTGTCTTGTGACAGGATTTGATTGTTTATATTTATCCTATTTTTCACATTACAGTATAATATAATCAAATAGGTTATCCAATAAAAATTACAGATGAAATCTCGTGAAAAGATAAGGCGCTGTTTAATTTAGCAATGCAGTGATATCATGAATAACTGGTTCAGATGACAGCAAATAAAAGTAAATAAAATCAAGGAGTGATGGAGTGCAGTGGAAGTATTGCCTTTTCCTGTTGGCCTGTAGTGGACTTCCTTCACTAGATTGAATGCAACAGCAGAACAAGGCAGCTCCCCACTACAAGAACACTGAGGGATGATGATAATTATTGACCTTGCCAATTCACACACAGAACCTGAGAAATTGCTCAAGTTGTGGAATCTGTCAGAAATGCAACGTGATTTTGTGAAAAGGAAATTTTGTTTGACATATTTATTGTTCACTTTTCAGGAAATAACATTGGCACAGATAGAAGATTGGCTGGCTGGCAGGAAACAGAGAGTGTGTGTTGATGGTTTTTTTTTCTGATTAGGAGAATGTAATGAGTGGTATACTATAGGGATCAATGTTGGGGCCTCATTGTTTAATGGTACAAATGCAGAGAATGAAAGTATGATTATGAAACTTGCTGATGAAACAAAGGTGGTAAAGTAAATTGTGAAGAGGACATCGGGCCTTACAAAGCAATATTAATACTGAGAGGACAATGGTCTGGCACAAGAACTATAATATGTGGAAACAAAATATCCATTTGCCCAGGTAAACTAAAAAGGGAATTGTATTATGTGGATGGTGAGAGACTGGAGAAGTCTGAGATGAAGCGGGATATTGGTAAATCAAGTGCAGAAATGAATTAAGAAGGAAAATTGTGTTACTGTATATTGCCAGAGGAACTAAATATAAAAGGAAGGTGGTTACTCTTGGTCAAGTTGGATTTTTGTTGGATCACATCCAGCAGACTGTGTATGTATTGGCCTCTTGTTTAATTAAGGTTCATGTGTGAGAAGCAGTTCAGAGATGAGTTACTAAAGTGATACATGTAATGAACACGTTTTCTTGTGAGGATAGGCTAAGATTCTATCTGCTGAAATTATGAAGGTTAAGAAAGGTTAAGACAAGATTCTAAGGGTTTGACGAAGTGTATGTCATCAAGTCAACCCAACATGGTCCTTCAGCTCAACTCATCCACCAGTCCATATTGACATTCTCTGCCAGTTGCATTTGCCTGCATTTAGACGGTATCCTTTTAAGCTTTTCCTGTCCAAATATTTTGGAATATAGTCATACCTACTTCTATGGCTCCCTCTGGCAGCTCATTCCAGATACAAACCACCCTCAGTTGGCCCTCAGAACCCTCTTAAATCTCTCCCCTCTAGTCCTAGAAAAGTATCCATGCCTTGCTTGATTATATAAACCTCTACAAGGTCCACCCTTTGCCTCCTACATTTCAAGGAATAATGACCCAGCCTTATCCAGCCTCTCGCTATGATTCAAACCCTCTGGTTCCAGCAACATCCTGGTGAATCACCTCAGCAGCTCTTCCAATGTATTGATATCCTTCCTATAGTTGGGCATCAAGAACCACACCGTGTGGTCACAACTGTGCCTTCTGCAGCTGAATCATGAAGACCCAACTTCTGTACTCAATGCCCCACCCATTTGAAGACAACGTGCCAAATGCCTTCTATATCACCTGTCCACCCGAGTCCGCAAGAATGTCATATTTGTCAGAAAAAAGAGAACTCGGAATCACTGTCTAAAAATTTAACACAAAAGTTCAGATTTATTGTTGGAGTTCATACATGACATCACTTACAACCCTGAGAATCGTTTTCCTGCAAACGAGGCAGAATCACCACTTATTGGTAGGGTCATGAGTCTTTGGAACTCCTCAAAGAGCAGTGGAAGCAGAATATTGTTGCAACAAGTGTGGACAAATACTTGATCAGCTGGTTGACTCAAATCCCGAGTTGAGATTATAATCTGATCAGTATAGATCTAATTGTGTGTCAAGCAAATGTGAGAGGTGCTGTGACCTAACCCATGCTCTCAGTTGATATGCATGATACATAGGCACTGGTGCTCCTCTCATTAGACACTGTGAGAAGTTGGAAAGTAGTAATTATTTATAAACTAAATAATGCATGCAATTGAGTAAATTGACTTCATCAATAAATAAAATGAGCTGTGGGTTGATGCTGCAGTACCTCTGTTTTTGGAATACATTTTCATGTAAAATTAAAATTAAACTCTTTATTCTTTCAATCATAGGAGACCATGAGATAAACTTTATTCAAACGTAACACAGATCTGATCAAATAAGCAATTTTCACCAGTCAGACCTCTTTATTCCTTATGACACTACCTTTTGCAACAGAAAACCATCTTCCTCATTTAAAAGTGACATTTTAATGTCAATTCCTTGAGAAGGGAGACATCCACTGGCCAACCCGATTACCAATTAAAGATAATTTTCGTTTGCTTTGCCTTTTGACCTTGTGAAAAATCCATTACATCAATGGAAACATAGAATGAAGGGGGGGGGGGTGCGGGGGGTGGGGGGGTGGGAGGGAGAAACTGCAGAAATAATAATGGAAATTTGTTCAGGTAGACCATGGAGATAATGGTGATGAGAAGGAGGTAGAGAGATAAACTCAGGCAGAATTCACTGCAGCAAAATTCTGGGCTTTGTTCGATCAGACAGTGACACCTGAGTCTTGAAGCATTGCAGTTGCAGACCAACCATTTTCTGCTTTTTAATTCCAATTTCCAGCATCACAGGGATTTTTTTGATTTTGAATATACTTTGTCCCTTTGCACCAACTCTTCTATGGAACCATGCCAGCTGCCTACCTCACCCTAACCCATGGTCATTCTCAAACAGCAGGTCAAAACTTCAATGTGAGGGTGGAGTTAGGTAGTCCAACTTTAGCTGTTGTGCTGCAGTGGATGTTCCGCCTCATAGCATTTATGGATAAAAAAAAATTAGAGATGTAACATGTTAAGGATACAATGGCAGGGATTTCAGGGAATTGTCTGCAGGCAACGTGTACTTGTGGAGAAAGAGACAGCTCTAATGTTTTAGCTCAAATAATTAATATCCCATCAGATACAGAAATAATTAGAGATAAAGAAAGATGTGGGGAAAGGGGGAAAGGAGGAAAGCACATGAGGGAGATCAGGGTGCAACACAGAGATTAAATTACAAAAAGGTGATACTGGAATAATGAATAAATAAAAGACTATTTGACGAGATGTCAATAGGAGTAGCTGAATCATTACCTGAAATTATTGAGTCCACTGAGGCCTAAGACAAAAAAAAAGGCCTTGTCAAAATATACTGCAGCTTCTGTTTGGTGGAGGTTCATTGCTTTGAAAGTCAGATAAATATTTGAATAGAGTAAGCAGCAACGCCACGGGGAAAGACAGGACAATGGGATTACTTGTGAAGAAGTTGTGCAAGGTGGCTTCCCTCCATGCTTTCTTCTGTGGGTCGTTAGACCCCCTTTAATGCCTTCATAGAATCTAGCACAAAGCTATTGCAGCGCCAGCGACCTCGTTTCGAATTCTGTGGTGTCTGGTGAGAGTTTGTATATTTTCCCCATGTTTGCATGGATTTCCTCCAGGAGCTCTGGTTTCCTCCCACCCTTCTAAGTGTACAGGGTTTATAGGTTAATTGGTGAATTCAGGAAACATGGGCTCATTGGAGAGGAGGAGCCCTTTACTCTGCTGTATATCTAAATTTAAATTTTAATAATTACAACAGCAGCGACCCAGATTTGAATCTGGCACCGTCTGTAAGGAATTTGTACCTTCTCCCTGTGACGTGCATGGGCTTTCTTCAGGCGCTCTGGTTTCCTTCCAACCCCCAAAACATCCAGGGTTAGTAGGTTAATTGAGTGTAATTGAGCGACCCAGGTTTCAATGGCCAGAATTGGTTTCTACCCTGCTGTATTGTTAAACAAAAAATTACATTTTAAATTTAAAATTAAAAAAAGATTAAATGTAAAACTGAAAACCCTGGAAGCTCTCAGCAAGTCAAGCTGTAAAAGAAACAGAATAAATGTTTTAGGTCTTTGTTAGAACCTATTCTACTGGAAGGACACGATTAGTAGATTTTCAGCTGACAAAATGATTGATGGTGTAGTGACAGTAAGCAGACACAAGATTTTGAACAAAAGGCTTTATTCAGCTTAAAGTCTCTGCTGTAGCTTGCTGTGCTCTGCTCCCAAGTGACTGACTTCGAGAGGGGCCAGATGTGGTTTATATCCCGGGTGGCTGATGGGCAGCCGGCCGGATGATTGGGAGCCGGCCGAGTGGGGTTTGGTCCATTCAGGTCGACTGATTAACAGCTGGCCACGTGTTGTCTGTCCTCCAGTGATCTTCCTGCAGGTACACAGGTTGCCCCCTGCAGTAGACTAATGGTTTATCACCACATTCACCCCTTCTTTAAAATTGTCCGGGTGGGGGGGGGGGTGGGTTACATAACAATCTTCCACAGAACCATACACATTTACAAATTTAGACAGTCCGGCGGCCTTTGGAGTCTCAGTGACCATCACAGGATTGGCTCCTGGTCAAAGGTCGGCAAAAGTACGTGGGGGCTAGTCGGGGGGGGGGGAATGAGGCGGGTGCCGGAGCGGCTGGCGTGGTGCAGCACGGTGGGGTGGCCGGGGCGTCCTGAGTCGGAACATGTGTGAGGCATTGGAGGAGCAGGGGAGAGAGGTCACCCCCTGCGGTTTGAGTGTGTAAGGTGTGACCAAGGTGGGGAAAATGTGGCAGGCTGACGTGGTCCTGGGAGTCCCATGGATGTCCGGGGCAGGGGAGATGTGTCAGGCTGACGTGGTCCTGGAGCAGTGGAGGCTATTGTGCAGCAGTGGATGCTCCAGCTGGTGCCAGGTCCCTGGTCAAGATGGTGTCCTCCCTGCCACTGTGGTACCTGACATAGGCATAGTTGTGGTTTGCATGTAGGAGGAACACCTGCTCGACCAGGGGGTCAGATTTGTGGGCCTGTGCGTGTTTACGCAGGACCACCGGTCCCGGGGACATGAGCCATGCTGGGAGGGAGATTCCAGCCGCCGATTTCCTAGGGATTGAGAACAGGCGTTTGTGAGGGGTCTCGAGCACAAGCTTTGAACACAGGCATCCCTGACCAACCTCTCGACCTCCTTTTGGCTTACCCCAGGTTCTGCCAGATATGGTCGGGCCAGCTCATGCAGGGCTCCCAGGTAGGATTCGGCTGTCTCTCCTGGCTGTTGGGCACAAATACTCAGAGGTACCTGGCATAAACCATGTTCATTGGGGGCTTGTACGTGGTCTCCAAGGTATCCATCACTTCCGAGCAGTCCTTGAGGGCCTGGAAGGCTCGGGGACCCAACTTCGAGCGGAGAGGTAGAAGCTTTCTCCCATCGGAGTCTAGGACGTCGGGGTGTGCCTCAATGACTGCCTCGACCGTGTATCTCTAGATTTCGAAGCGTACTTGCGCTTTCGGGTGATGAGGGTCTATTTCAAGGCTCCCGTCGCTTAGGAGTTTCTCCATAACAGGTTAAAGTTAAGCTGAATAAATTGTGATGCAGAGACATGACAGTGAGCAGACACAAGATTCGAAGATTGAATAACAGGATTTATTCAGCTTAAAGTCTCTGCTGTGGCTAGCTGTGCCCTGCTCCAAAATGACTGACCTCAAGAGGGGCCGGATGTGGTTTATATCCCTGGTGGATGATTGGCAGCTGGCTGGGCAGGGTTTGGTCCATTCAGGTCAACTGATTGACAGCCAGCCAGGTGTTGTCCGTCCTCCAGTGATCTTTCTGCAGATACAATGGTCGCCCCCTGCAGTAGGTTAGCGGTGTTTCACCACAGATGGTGCTGTTGATGGTGAGGTGGTTAGCCTAATAATCATTTGGCAAGGTGGGTAGAGAAATTGCAGATGGAATTATGAAGACCTGCAAGGCCAGAATGTATACAATGAGTGATAGGATCTTCAGAAGTACAGAGAACCGAGAGACCTTAACATTCATGTCCAAAGATTTCTGAAATTAGTGATGCAGCCTGTGTACTTGCAGGAAGATCTCTGGAGGACAGACAATACCTGGCCAGCTGTTAATCAGTCGACCTGAATGGACCAAACCTGGTATATTTGCCTTCATTAACTAGGCCATAGAATATGAGAGCACAGATTGCATGGTAGGATTCTATGAAATGTTAGCTGAGACACAGTTAGAGATTTGTGTGCAGTTCTGGCCACCACAATGTAGGAAGGATGTGATTGCACTGGAGGGGTATGCCAGGGGACTGAGTGTTGCAACAATGGGGAGCAACTCGGATGTTTCAGCCATCAGATACTGGTGGTGTCAACACACTCCTCATTCAAGGTGGGATGGTGAAAAGAATAAAGAGAAAATAAGAAATCATATTGATTTTGGTCACCTAGCTCATCAAAGTAAATAGTTAACTTAAAAAAAAGATTTAACAGCAGAGCCTAAGGTGCCCATATCTGATGCTCTCACCTCCTGGAATTGATTGACAGGTGTGCACTCTACTGGTTTTACTGTGAACGAAAATCTTGAGGATTGAGGTCAGAACAAATCAAAACAGGTTCAAAAATGAGTGAATGTTTGCTTTAAACCTCTGCACTATTACAGCAGAAAGTTGAGGGAATACTGGATGTAAAGGATTAGACAGAGCAAAAACAAAAGGAAGTGTATGGCCGGTGATGATCTGAAAAAAAAATCGCAAATGCCAGAAATGCAAAATAAAACTCGAAAACTTGGCAGATCAGGGAGCATGTGTGGGAAGATAAATAGCCAGGATGTGGCCTGACCTGCTGAGTATTTCCAGCACCTTCTATTTTTCTGGCACACAGACAAGATAAGGAAAATCTCACAATTTATATTAAATGCAAGAGGGTATCTAGGGAGAGAAAAGGGTTCAATAGGGATGAAAGGAATCCTAAAGGTGGCAGCATGAAATTGACCACAGTATTTACTCAAGCCAGATAGGTAAAAAGACATAGCAAAATGATGAAGAAGGTACATGTCTTCAATATCCAGGGCATAGAATACAGGACCAGAGAGGACATGGTGCAGCTTTATAAAATATTTAAAATATATTAAGCTTTATCTGTATACAACTATATACAGCATAGTACAGAAAGAATGCAAATCAAAATTAATAAAATACAGATGCTGGAAATCTGAAATAAATAAAAGGTGCTCTAAGAGATCGACATACAAGTATTTGGATAGTAGAAAAATAACCCAGAAATTGATTAGAGATAGTCAACATGGCTTTGTGCGAGATGGGTTGTATTTAACAAATCTTATAAGATTTTAATCGGGGAGATTACCAGAAAAGTTGATGAAGGAAAGGGTGTGGATGTTGTCCACATGGACTTTCATAAGGCCTTTAAGAAGGTCCCACATAGGAAGTTAGTCAGGAAGGTTCAGTTGCTTGGCTTTTTTGGTGAGGTAGTCAATTCTATATTGGCTTTATAGGTGAAGCCAGAGAGCTTACTTCTCAGTTACTTCTCAGACTGGAGGCCTGTGACTTGTGGGGTGCCTCAAAGATCAATGCTGGGTCCATTATTCTCTGTCATCTATATCCATGATCTAGATGATAATATGATATTGGATCAACAAGTTTGTAGATGACACTAAAATTGGAGGCACGGTGAACAGCGAGAAATGTTTTCAAAGCTAGCAGAGGGATCTGGACCAGCTAGAAAAATTTACTGAAAAATGGCAGATGGAGTTTAATGCAGACAAATGTGATTTCCTGAAGCGTAGAAGAATGAGGGGAGTTTTGAAAGAGGTATTTAAAATTATAATGGGTATAAATAGATTAAATAACCAGATCCCTCCAATTAGGCTTTCTCCACTCAGTTTAGGTGAGATACAGACCAGCCAAGACCAGCACTACCATTAGGCAAACTAGACAGATGCCTAGGATGGCCCGACGAATGGTGTAGCAGCCAAATGTGCAAAACCTCATTAGTTGGCTTCCCGCAGTCTATGGCCTGGGTGTGGCCATCTTCATCCATGTGTGCATACGCGAGTTCCGGCTGGCACATGCACATTAGGTTGGCTTTCTGGGGTTGATTGGCACATGCGCAGTGGGTTTGTGTCGACATATGGTAGTTTGTTTCGCACATGCATGAATTTGGGGGTTCCATGCCTGTGCCACTCCAGCTAGATCAGGCACCAGGGAACAACTGGCATTGAACCCACCCTTCCAGGTCCCCATTTTCCCCTCCCTCCCAGTCTCTATTCTCCCCCCCTCCCCGGTCCCTGTTCTTTCCCCCGTCTCCAGTCCCTGTTCCCTCATATCCCATTTCCCCTCCTCCTTGTTTCCTCCACTTCACTCCCACAACCCCCCCCCCCCCCAATACACACTATCAATGACTCCAAAGACTGAGTGAGGAATGATAGGCTTTAATACACATTAGATTGTAGCTGGCCCGACTCCATGTGCTCGAATGAATGGAAGAGGGTAGGGAGGTTGACCTTTATGGCCAGGTCACAAGGGGAGGGGTCTTTTTGAAGAAATGACATGCAGAGTGAATTGTAGAAAAGGAGGGAAATGGTCAAATATGGTACAAAAGCTTAACAAAAATGATTTGGAACAAGAATTGACCATATCCTTCAAGCCTGCTCCAGCATTCTGTAAAATACTGACTGATGAGACAATGTTCTTATATCCACTGTTGTGCCCATTCAGCAATACCCTTGATTCTTCTGTAGACAAAACTATTGCCTTTCTTAACCTCAATGACTCAGCCTCCACAGGTCTCTATATTTGACACTTTCAAAGATGCATGATTTACCGAGAAGAAATTCCTCCTCATCTAAGACTTTTGCCAGAAGTTGTGGACCTTAGTTCTAGAATTCAACCATGAGGGGAAACTTCCTCTCAACATTTTTTTGTCAGTTTTCCATTTAAACACACATTGCAAATTATTCTCCGCATTAGGTCGAAGAAGTAGAAGCAATCCTGGATTCACAAAAACAGCCGACGAATAGAGAAATATGACAAATAGCACTGGATGAAGACCAATGGGTAAATATAAAGTACCGCACAATAAAATAAAGGATAGATGTTGATATTAACATTGATTTGTATACTGGAAAACTCAATTTTCTTACCTTCTTGCTCACAGCTTGTAATGGTGAGAAAGACTTTACTTTCCTATGTTATTAAAAAAACATTGGGGAGCAGATAGGAACTGCACATAGGCATTTGTACACCTCCAGAGGCAAGCGCAGGAAACAAGCACAGTGTACACGACTGGGCTCATGTACACATTATTAACATGTTTAGCAATTTAGATACGGGGGAGAGGGCGGTCCAGGTCCCTGCTTGCTCCCCCATTGTACATGCCCTTGTGTATTTACATCAGTTCAGGTCAGTGCTCTTCTCCTCCCCATTCCTGGGTCTTGAACAGATTCTTGATTCATACCTTGCTGAAGTGTTCAAGCCTGAAACGTTGATTATATATCTTTATCTCTGCCATATAAAGTACACTGTTTGACCTGCTGAGTTTCTCCAGCATTGCGTTTTTACTTCAATCACAGAGTCTGCAGAGTTTCGTGTTTTATTCAGGAACAAATTTTCTTTTCTACTTTAGTACAAAAGTCAATTTTGTTCACGTCAGTAAATAGACAAAAATCACTTAATATGGCAACCCATACCAGAGTAATGTAATGAATGGCATCCAAAACACAATGAGAAAGAACAATGATTAAAAATAGAGAGAAGATATTAGTTCTACAATTTGTGGGGATCAATGTATATATGCACAAAGGACTTTTGAACGTAATAATATATGGGACCTTGCTTATGTGCACAGGTGTCTATAAGTCAGCAATTATCACACAGAATGGCCTTGTATTGTGAAGGGTCATGGCTGTCATGTGAGAGCACTTCCCATTACCTGGTCAGAATCCTATCAATCAAGATTTGGCCCTGCCCCACCTGTTCATGCACACCTTGCCATTAACTAATTTAAATGCCTTTGTACTTGTTCTTGGACTATTGGCCTTTGTAATCGACAACTTTGCTGGCACTGAGCCAAATATCCCTGTAAATTACCTGGGATGGTAATTTACCCCCCAGCCCTCCTGTACCTTAATGGGCACCATGTGTGCTCAGCTCTCCCTCTTTGCCATCTTCAAGGGACTACCCTGCTTCACTCCAGGCCGAGTAACATGGAAAGGTGCTGGAGAATCATTTGGTGGGGTGTGCACTGTTATGGTTTTGGGAACGTTTTAGTTAATATCCCTAGTAGCATGGAGCTGTCCCCATAATGAGTCAAGGGGTGATGGGTATTGTAATTTTTTTTTTCTTTGTTGTATGTACCCGGTTTGTTGTATATGTATGTATTTCATCCCTGTTGCAATTTTCCAATGTTCACCTTCTATAAATTGTGCACGTATGTGTTTTATTCCTGGTGTGATTTTCCCCACACTTGTCTAGAAATTGTGCATGTATATATTATTCCAAAACCATTTCCCCACACTCATGTTTTGTTAATAAAATCATTTACTACTAGAGCCCTTGCTTGTGAGACTCATCGAATCTGTTTTCTCACTCACAACAGTAGCTGCACTGGAAACTTTGTAAAGATGCATCATCATTCAAAAGCAGAATGTTTTACATTTTACTTCACCCGACCCGCCACTTCTATAAAAGTTATTATTGTCTTCTCCTTATTATGCAAACTGATTTCTGGGTGTGTTGCAATACCAGCCAACCAGCTGTACAGCACAATATCATTCATCTCATAATTTTATAAACTATTTTCAGGTCTCTCCTCAGCCTCTGATGTTCCAGAGAAAACAATCAAAGTTTCTTGAGTTTTTTTCCCCATAAATCACACACTCCAAACCAGGTAACATCCTGATAAACTGCACAGTTTTCCAAGTGTGGCCTTACCAAAGTTTTATGTAGCTGCAACATTATTTCCATACTTTTATACTCAATGCCACACCCAATGAACCCAAGCATGCTATATCTACTTGCATAGCCACTTTGAATGAAACCCTGTCTACCTCTACATATCAAAATCAAGCTCTGTGGTGAGCGCAGCATGAAGAACTGAGACAGCAGGTTTACTTCGAGTTTAGCGCTGCAGCCTTTTAGGCCCTCGAAGCCCGCCCCTTACATACAGTAACACAAGTCACCCAGACATAAGTGTGTATTCATACTTTTGGTCTGTACCAGAAGAGAAGGACCTGCATCGCCAGCTTTGCCACGGCTGCTCCGCTGACCGCACGTAAGAAGTTCACCACAACAAATATGTGCACCACCACAAAAACCGGCGTCGGTGGTCTCACTGTATGTCATGGTGGGGTCTTCTGCCTCGGTGGCCGACCCCTGTGTGTTGGCAGTGGGACCGCCACCGGCTGTGACAAGTCCAAGTGTGCCGGTTTGAAGGTGATCCAAGATGAAAAGCTCTTCTTTGCCGCTGATGTCAAGTGTGAAAGTGGAGGCATTCCTGTGAAGTACTTTGTAGGGTCCCTCATAGGGACACTGGAGGGGTGGCCTGTATCTGCCCCAGTGCACAAACTCGTAGTCGCAAGTGTCTAGGCCAGTGGAATAAGCAGAGGTGGGGGAGGCAGTGTCTTGATGGCGGTGGTGGTGGTGCAAGTGATCCCAGTTTGTCTCAGTCTTTCCAGTACGATGGCAGTGCCACTGTCCTGCCCTGGTGGTGAAGGCAGGAACTGGCCCGGGACTGCTAGGGGTTCACCGTAGACCAACTCTGCTGAGGAGGCTCACAGGTCGTCCTTTGGCGCTGTGCGGACACCGAGGAGGATCCATGTCAGTTTGTCCACCCTGTTTGGCCTCTCCAGCCTTGCCATCAGTGCTGACTTAAAGTGGCGGTGAAAGCGCTTGACTAGTCTGTTGGACTGGGGATGGTAGGAGGTGATGCGGTGTAGCTGGGTGCCCAGGAACTTGGAGAGTTCATTCCAAAGGGCAGAAATTAATTAGGCTCCTAGTTGGATGTTATGTGTGCTGGGATTCCAAATCGGGAGACCCAGACAGAGGAAGGCCCAGGATGGGGACGGTCTCTGGCCACCTTGTAAATCTGTCCACCATTGTGAGCAGGTAGTGCAACCCTTGGAAGACTGGCAAGGGGCCAACTATGTTGCAATGGTCATGTTGGAACCTGCGAGTCAGTGTGTCAAACTGTTGGAGGTGGGGCTTGGTGTGCCACTGGACCTTCACAGATTGGCATTGCGTGCAGTTTTTCGTCCGTTCACTAACCTGCTTGTGAAACCCATGCCAGACAAAGTGGGAGGATATCATCCATACCATCATTCAGATCAAAGAATGGGAAAGGCCATGCAGCGTGTCGAAAACTGTTCATCTCCATTGGGCAGGGATGATTGGTCAGGGTTGGCTGATGGAGACATCGTAGAGCAGAGTCAGGCCATTAGTATCCAGTGGGATGTCCTAGAGCTGCAGACTCATGATCGCTATCCTGAAGCTGTGAGTCTCAGGGTCATCTTGCTGGGTTCATGCCAGTTCGTGGTAGCTGATGACATATAACAGGGTGTGAACAGCTGGCCTGGAGAGTTCGTCATCAACTATGTTCTCTTTGCCAGAGAGGTGGTTGATGGAGGTGGTGAACTCCGCGATGTAGGATAAGTGCCACTGCTGGCAGGTGAACCATAGGTCAGAGGACTTGGAGAAGGTGAATGTGAGCGGCTTGTGGTCCATGAAGACAGTGAATGGTCACCCCTCCAAGAAGTAGCGGAAATGGTGGACGGCGAGATAAAGGGCCAGCAGCTCTCTGTCGAACATGCTGTACTTCAATTCAGGTGCTCGTAGGTGACAGCTGAAACAGGTGAGGGGCCTCCAGGTGTTGTCCATCGACCGCTGTGTTGGATGCATCGAGAGTGAGGGCTGTGGGCATGACCGTGTGTGGGTAGACAAGCATCATTGGGGTAGTGGCCCATGCCTTGGCAATCCAGTGAGGTCTTTCTTGGAGTCTGACATTAACATGATGAGTGGGTGCATGTTACTGGCAGCTGCGGGGATGAACCTGTTGTGAAAGTTCACTGTGCCCAAGAATTCTTGCAGACCTTTCAGGGTTGTTGGCCTGCCAAACTGTCAGATGGCCTTCACCTTATTGAGTAAAGGAGTGGTGCCACCCTTGGTGATCCTGTGGCCCAAGAAGTTGATTTCGTGGAGGCCAAACTGGCACTTTGCCGGGTTGATGGTATTAAACTAGCTGGTTGAAAAGCTGGCGGGGTGGGGGATGTGCTCCTCGTGTGTCTTGCTCTCTACCAGGATTTTGTCCAAGTAGATGAAGAGGAACAGTAAGTCTCTGCTGACTGTGTCCATGAGGCGCTGGAAGGTCTGGGCTGCACTCTTTAGGATGAATAGCATGCTGAGAAACTCAAAGAGGCCGAAGGGGGTGATGATAGCGGTCTTCTGGACACCTTCCAGGTGAACAGGGATCATGTCAACCTTGGAGAAGATGTCACAGAGGTTTGCTGTGAAATCCTGTTTGTGAGGGATCGGGTAGCAGTTGGGCATCGTCGCATCATTGAGGCGCCTATAGCCTCTGTAGGGTGTCCGGCTGTTGTTGGACTTGGGCGCCAAGAGGAGGGGAGAGGCCATGTACTGTCGGACTGGTGGATGATACCGAGTCCCTCCATGCACTTAAACTCTTCCTTGGTGAGGTTGAGCTTGTTGGGAGCCAGGCGCCGGGCTTGGGAATGTACAGCAGGCCTGTGATTATGAAGTGGTGCTGGACACTGTGCTTTGGCTTGGCGGCGGTGAACTGGGGACGGAGAATGGAGGGATAGCTGGCAAGGAGGCTACTGAATTGGTCATTTGGTCTCCACAGAGGCAAGCTGGGTGGCTGGCTCGTTGGACATGCTGAGGGGTACTGACTGGAAGGTCTCTGTGTGGACCAATCGCCTGCCCAGTATGCAGTATGCCCGCAAGAAATCTGCTCCGAGAAGTGGCTTGTCAAAGGATATCAGTGTGAATGACTAAATGAAAGTAATCTTGCTGAAACATACAGGGATGCACCTTTACCAAAGGTTTTAATGGCGGTGTTGTTAGCTGCATGCAGGGTGGGGTTGTGGGGTCTCATGGGTGTCTTGGTGACATTGGGGGGGGGAATGACGATTATCTCCGCTCCCATGTCCACGAGGAATCTTCGGCCCGAGATCCTGTCCCACACATGGAGTAGGCTGTTTGGCTGGCTAGCCATTGTGGCTAGTAATGGTGACTGGCCCTGTCATTTCCCTGAAATAAGAATGTTTGGCAGCACCTGTGAGCTCTTGCGCTTCACCGCTGATGTTAGAAGCATGTCTTTGAGTCAGGCTTCTCTGTTCATGGGCAGGGCGGTTCTGGCTAACATGTTGGGCTGGTCTTGGGTGCTGGCTTGGGTGGTAGCTTTTTAACATGGTTGACTGTCCCTCCGGGCTCGCATTTGGAGAGGTAAAAGATGTCTGCCTGTGCTGTGACTTTACATGGACCAATGAAGTCTGCGTTGACCAGCAGCAACTTAATGTATTTGGGCATTTGCTCAAGGAACGCCTGCTTGAACATGAGGCAAGGCTTGTGTCCCTCTACCAGGGTGAGGATCTCATCCATGAGGGTGGACAGTGTTCTGTCCCCCAGGCCATCTAGGGGGAGGAGTCTGGTGGCCCTTTCGCGTCTTGAAAGCCCGTAAGTGTTAACGAGGAGGTTACTTAAAGCCAATGGCAATGTCTGAATGAGGTCATTGACTCGTGAGGCAGCCTCCTGGTCCAGTGAGCTTACAACGTGGAAGTATTTTGTCGAATTCGAGGTAATCTGTTTGATTTGGAACTGGGCCTCCACTTGATTGAACCAAGTGCGGGGCCTGTTCGTCCAGAATCTGGGCAGCTTTAATGTAATGGTGCCTATAGCCGCGGGGTCCATTGTGCCGAGTCTTCAGAACATGGAGACTTGTCGGGGTCACCATTATTGTGGGTTGTGCGCGAGTGCAGTGAAAATAACTGAAACAGCAGGCTGTGAGCTCATTAAGCACAATTAGTTTACTGCAAGTTTCGCGTTGCAGCCTTTAAGGCTCTCAGGAGCCTGCCCCTTACGTACTGGAACTCACATCACGTTAATGTAAGTGTACCAAAAGAGAAGGACCCGCAACACCATCTTTGCCGTGGTTGCTCCGCTGACCGCATGTAACAAATGGAGCCGGTTTGCCACTACAGCTATGTGCAGCGCCACAGTTCAAGTTTATTATTGTCTTATTGTATATATGCAACCTAACAAAGCAGCATCTCTCCAGAACATGGTGCACACACAACACACAATACATAATGATCACAAATAATCAAAATAAATAGATATGAATATTTGGAATTATTTACATGGTTACATTAGCGGGCATTGAGGGGCTGAGACTGAGAGAAAGCCCCTCAAACAACAGAGGGGAGGAGAAGCGACAAGGTGGCACAGTAGTGGTAACGGTGTAAATTGAATTGAATGCAGCAATGCACAGTTTCGGGACTGTATGTTTCCAAATGTAAGGGTGGGAACAGACTTTGAATGGTTTTCCTTTTGTAAATTATTTCTTGCCGATAAAGTCTATTTTTGGTACATAAAAATGTAGTATTTTCCCACAAGTTCTAGGTTTATCTCTATTCATATCTATATTGAAACTTAAGAAATTGAAATCACTTTTCCCAAAAGGCTTTCTGACTGAAGCTCAGATGCTGCCTGGAAGAAGGGCGAGTCTTCAGCTCTCTGTTAGAGTCTGTACAAACTCCATGGAATGGACAACTCTGCACCATGACTAACATTATTTGTTACAGTATCTTCACAATTTTCTGTTTCACTTCTGTTCCAAATTTCCTACCATGTTACATCACAGACCAGCAGCAATAGAAATTCACCAAGTCAGTGTCATTTTTAAAACAAGATATTTATTAACAATTACTAACATCTTACTTAAATCTACTCCAATTATGCGTGAATGTAGGTGTGTGTGTGTGTAATACCCAAACCATTGCAGCTTAGGCATAATTCTTAGAAATCCTGTGTTGAAATTCAGACTTTTAACTGATGTTCAGAAGTAATTACAAAGGAGGTGAGAGACTGAGTGACCAGAATGCTAAAAATGCATGAATCTTTTTCAAGTTGCTTCCAGAGAAATTACCTTTCATACTCATGCTGTCACAATGCCCCTTTTCCCTGCACAAGGGGAACAAAACGTGTGACTTCCACGATGCTTCCAAAATACAGGCACGGGTCATCACAATGGGTCACAATCCAATGCAGTTATTTGCCTGTTTTACCCATACATGGGTCAATCAAAATGACCATTGGAATAGTCATGGGGGTTCAATAATTTCCCTGACAAGGAGAATCATCTGAATTGTCCACTTCACACAAAGTTACTCCACCTCTGTGTTTTCATATGGCTGGCTGATCAATAGTGAATTCGTTAAGTGTCCCAATCACATGACTCATAATCACATGTCTCTCACCATCTGTTTTTTTCCCCCCCTGAATAAACAACAATTGTTCATGTTCTTCTTTGAGAGCATCACTTTGTTTATAGTCAATACTTGATGGCATGTGTCACTCTCTCCCTGTGAATGTTGTGAAAACTGTAAATGTTTGCAGCCTGCACCAACCCCGAAAGTGAAACAGGAGCTTGTAATAACCATCATTGTTCAAATTGAAGACAGCCTTTTATTGGATCTCAGGGCAATCCTGTCAAATGGTAACTGATGGGGTTGAACAACTCTTTTTGGATTCCAGTGCAATATCACACCAACTCTCATGTTCTCCATCACCTCTGGCCCCGTCCTCAGCTTCTGTCCTGCCCCAACCCCCACCCCTCCTTATGTATATAACTATCCTATATTAGTTTTGATGGAGCGGAGACAACGCTGGTGGAAGCGTTCTAGGAGCCGTAGGTGGTGCCAGTAGATGACCCATGATTCGGAGCCGAACAGGAGTGTGGGTATGACAACGGCTCTGTATACGCTTATCTTTGTGAGGTTTTTCAGTTGGTTGTTTTTCCAGACTCTTTTGTGTAGTCTTCCAAAGGCGCTATTTGCCTTGGCGAGTCTGTTGTCTATCTCATTGTCGATCCTTGCATCTGATGAAATGGTGCAGCCGAGATAGGTAAACTGGTTGACCGTTTTGAGTTTTGTGTGCCCGATGGAGATGTGGGGGGGCTGGTAGTCATGGTGGGGAGCTGGCTGATGGAGGACCTCAGTTTTCTTCAGGCTGACTTCCAGGCCAAACATTTTGGCAGTTTCCGCAAAGCAGGACGTCAAGTGCTGAAGAGCTGGCTCTGAATGGGCAACTAAAGCGGCATCATCTGCAAAGAGTAGTTCACGGACAAGTTTCTCTTGTGTCTTGGTGTGAGCTTGCAGGCGCCTCAGATTGAAGAGACTGCCATCCGTGCGGTACCGGATGTAAACAGCGTCTTCATTGTTGGGGTCTTTCATGGCTTGGTTCAGCATCATGCTGAAGAAGATTGAAAAGAGGGTTGGTGCGAGAACACAGCCTTGCTTCACGCCATTGTTAATCCATCCTCAACATCCATTGGAGCGCTTACACCCCTAACGTCGAAGTACTCGAGATGGCAGAGGTCGACAGCATCGAGTCCACGCTGCTGAAGATCCAGCTGCGCTGGATGGGTCACGTCTCCAGAATGGAGGACCATCGCCTTCCCAAGATCCTGTTATATGGCGAGCTCTCCACTGGCCACCGTGACAGAGGTGCACCAAAGAAAAGGTACAAGGACTGCCTAAAGAAATCTCTTGGTGCCTGCCACATTGACCACCGCCAGTGGGCTGATAACGCCTCAAACCGTGCATCTTGGCGCCTCACAGTTTGGCGGGCAGCAACCTCCTTTGAAGAAGACCGCAGAGCCCACCTCACGAACAAAAGGCAAAGGAGGAAAAACCCAACACCCAACCCCAACCAACCAATTTTCCCTTGCAACCGCTGCAATCGTGTCTGCCTGTCCCGCATCGGACTTGTCAGCCACAAACGAGCCTGCAGCTGACGTGGACTTTTTACCCCCTCCATAAATCTTCGTCCGCGAAGCCAAGCCAAAGAAAGAAGAAGATTAGTTTTGATGAAGGGTGTACTCCCAAAACATTCACTGACCATTTCTATTCATAGATGCTGTTTCACTAACTGGTTTCTCCAGCAATTGTTGGCTTGCAATTCAGAATTCATATTTAACTGCATCCTTCAGGCACTTTGATAAATCGGTATTCAGAATCAGAATTTATTGTCATGAACAAGTCATGAAATTTTGTTTTGCAGCAGCGTCGTAGTAGTGTAAACATTCAAAAAACCCACCAAACAACAAAATAAATGAAAGTAATGCATGAAAAGTCAAAGTAAGGCAGTCTTTTTGGTTCATTGATTATTCTGGAATCTGATGGCAACGGGGAAGAAGCTGCCCTTGTGCCACTGAGTGCTCATCTTCAGGCTGCTGTACCTTTTCCCTGATGTAGCAGCCTGGGTCATTGAGGATAGAAGCCAGTCTTCTTCTGGTTTCCTCCTGGTCTTCTGGAGGGTGTATTTTGTTTGGCAGAGTTGTTTTATATCTCCTGCCATTTAGAAGTTCTGCTGGGGACATCAAGGTGTTGCTCGTAATGATAGAAGAGTGAGGTGTGGATCTTCTTTTGTTTCACGACACTTAACTAGTGTGCGTTTCACAGTTTGCACTTGTCTTTCAATGAACCCATGAACTTTGGGGTAGTATGGGGATGATGTCGTGATGATGTAGTGACAACAAACCCATACACTGCAGCCAGCTTTCTGAATTCTTGTGATGAGAACTGTGTTCAATTGTCACAGTTCAATTTCACTTCTCCTTCTTCCAAGTTCTCTGGTTGTAGGCAATCATTATACTGTGCACAGAATTCAACATGTATAAAGTTCACCAGGCTTGGTGCTTGAAAGGTAAATGTTTACCACTCAGGAAGGTTCTTGTAGGGTTTGCAGGGGAGATATTTGTTGCAATCTGAGTGGAAGGACATTGCTTTGTGATCCAGCATCCAGCTTTGCATTTAGGTTAAATATCGTAACCTTGTTCTAGATTGTCCTCTGTATTTGGATTCGTGTGTGCAACTCGCTTCCTTCTTTCATTTCACCCGACATCTCATGAAGGTGCATGGCTTCTATGTGCAGTATCTGCTCTAGATCATTTTACTCCACCTCCATAAGCTCCCAGCTATTAAATAAGTCAAGACCTCACTCCCCAGTCCAGAGAAGTATAGAACTGACCTTCTCCTCTGCTATTGAATTTTTAAAATAGCCTTTGAATGCTAAATTGCATGTCTGCTGAAACTTGTTAAATGCTTCAACAATGTCTTCAGCTTCCCATTCCATCACTGGGTGCACTACAGTTTACTATTGTGAGAAGGGTGTATGCTTCCATGGTTACAAAATAGTTCACATTATCCTGACTACATAACATCCTCAATGGAGTGAGTGATGTCACAGGCTGAGTTAACAACCCTCTGAAGTTTTTTCTTGTCCTGTGCATTGGTGTCTCCATACAGTGATGCAACCAGCCAGAATGAGATACCTGTAGAAGCTTTCAAGAGTATTTGGTGACATACTGAATCTCCTCAAACACCTCACTAAGTACAGCCACTGGTGAGCCTTCTTGATATTGTTCCGCAGTTACCTCCTCAACCCGATGCTGCGTTTGACGCTACACAAGGTTTTAGTTTGTGTGGTGATAGGTTTCCTCCATTGTATTTAGTCATTATTGTTAGTTCTCTATATGAAGCTGACTCATACCCTATGACTCCTACCCCATGGTCATTGGGCCAGAGAGGTCGAGCCACCTTTCCCTTGCCACCGTTCCTATCCTAGGATCCAGGCCAGCAAGGATCTTCTGTGTATTAAAAGCCTATCATTTCCTCAGCTTGGCAGTGCCCTACAGTGCCCACACTCCAAAATCTTTGCTGGAATGTTTCTTGCCTGCCCATGGTGCATGAACTGCCCATCTGGGCTGGGTGTGCTCAAATAGTCTGTCCTCTGGCCAGATTATTTTCCATTTGTGTTGCAACTGAACACCCAGGGACCCTCAACGGAAGGGGGGGGAACAGCTGAAGAGAGAACAAGCCCTGTTTGAAAGTGAAAACTGAAACATCCAGAGAATGTTAGCTTGAAGCAAACCACGAGCCTTGACAAAATCCTTGCCCTTGGCCCGAGGACCTCCTTGTCCAAGCCTCACGGTTCCGCTAAACTTGCTTGGTTAGGACCTCCTTGACCAAGCCACTCGGTTCCGCTAAACATGCTTGGTTAGGACCTCCTTGACCAAGCCTCTCAGTTCCGCTAAACATGCTTGGTTAGGACCTCCTTGACCAAGCCTCTCAGTTCCGCTAAACATGCTTGGTTAGGACCTCCTTGACCAAGCCTCTCGGTTCCGCTAAACATGCTTGGTTAGGACCTCCTTGACCAAGCCTCACGGTTCCGCTAAACTTGCTTGGTTAGGACCTCCTTGACCAAGCCTCTCGGTTCCGCTAAACATGCTTGGTTAGGACCTCCTTGACCAAGCCTCTCGGTTCCGCTAAACATGCTTGGTTAGGACCTCCTTGACCAAGCCTTTCGGTTCCGCTAAACTTGCTTGGTTAGGACCTCCATGACCAAGTCTCTCGGTTCCGCTAAACGTGCTTGGTTAGGACCTCCTTGACCAAGCCTCTCGGTTCCGCTAAACATGCTTGGTTAGGACCTCCTTGACCAAGCCTCTTGGTTCCGCTAAACATGCTTGGTTAGGACCTCCTTGACCAAGCCGCTCGGTTCCGCTAAACTTGCTTGGTTAGGACCTCCTTGACCAAGCTTCTCGGTTCCGCTAAACATGCTTGGTTAGGACCTCCTTGACCAAGCCTCTAGGTTCCGCTAAACATGCTTGGTTAGGACCTCTTTGACCAAGCCTCTCGGTTCCGCTAAACTTGCTCGGTTAGGACCTCCTTGACCAAGCCTCTCGGTTCCGCTAAACATGATTGGTTAGGACCTCCTTGACCAAGCCTCACGGTTCCGCTAAACATGCTTGGTTAGAACCTCCTTGACCAAGCCTCTCGGTTCCGCTAAACTTGCTTGGTTAGGACCTCCTTGACCAAGCCTCTCGGTTCCGCTAAACATGCTTGGTGAGGACCTCCTTGACCAACCCTCTCGGTTCCGCTAAACTTGCTTGGTTAGGACCTCCTTGACCAAGCCACTCGGTTCCGCTAAACATGCTTGGTTAGGACCTCTTTCACCAAGCCTCTTGGTTCCGCTAAACATGCTTGGTTAGGACCTCCTTGACCAAGCCACTCAGTTCCGCAAAAAATGTTGGTTAGAACCACCTTGACCAAGCCTCTCGGTTCCGCTAAACATGCTTGTTTAGGACCTCCTTGACCAAGCCTCTCGGTTCCGCTAAACTTGCTTGGTTAGGACCTCTTTGACCAAGCCTCTCGGTTCCGCTAAACGTGCTTGGTTAGGACCTCCTTGACCAAGCCTCTCGGTTCCGCTAAACATGCTTGGTTAGGACCTCCTTGACCAAGCCTCACGGTTCTGCTAAACTTGCTTAATTAGGACCTCCTTGACCAAGCCTCTCGGTTCAGCTAAACATGCTTGGTTAGGACCTCCTTGACCAAGCCTCTCGGTTCCGCTAAACATACTTGGTTAGGACCTCCTTGACCAAGCCTCTTGGTTCCGCTAAACATGCTTGGTTAGGACCTCCTTGACCAAGCCTCTCGGTTCCGCTAAACATGCTTGTTTAGGACCTCCTTGACCAAGCCTCTCGGTTCCGCTAAACATGCTTGTTTAGGACCTATTTGACCAAGCCTCACGGTTCCGCTAAACCTGCTTGGTTAGGACCTCCTTGACCAAGCCTCTCAGTTCCGCTAAACATGCTTGGTTAGGACCTCCTTGACCAAGCCTCTCGGTTCCGCTAAACATGCTTGGTTAGGACCTCCTTGACCAAGCCTCACGGTTCCGCTAAACATGCTTGGTTAGGACCTCCTTGACAAAGCCTCTCGGTTCCGCTAAACATGCTTGGTTAGGACCTCCTTGACCAAGCCTCTTGGTTCCGCTAAACATGATTGGTTAGGACCTCCTTGACCAAGCCGCTCGGTTCCGCTAAACTTGCTGGGTTAGGACCTCCTTGACCAAGCTTCTCGGTTCCGCTAAACATGCTTGGTTAGGACCTCCTTGACCAAGCCTCTCGGTTCCGCTAAACATGCTTGGTTAGGACCTCTTTGACCAAGCCTCTCGGTTCCGCTAAACTTGCTTGGTTAGGACCTCCTTGACCAAGTGTCTCGGTTCCGCTAAACATGATTGGTTAGGACCTCCTTGACCAAGCCTCACGGTTTCGCTAAACATGCTTGGTTAGAACCTCCTTGACCAAGCCTCTCGGTTCCGCTAAACTTGCTTGGTTAGGACCTTCTTGACCAAGCCTCGCGGTTCCGCTAAACATGCTTGGTTAGGACCTCCTTGACCACGCCTCTCCGTTCCGCTAAACATGCTTGGTTAGGACCTCCTTGACCAAGCCTCTCGGTTCCGCTAAACATGATTGGTTAGGACCTCCTTGACCAAGCCTCTCGGTTCCGCTAAACATGCTTGGTTAGGACCTCCTTGACCAAGCCTCTCGGTTCCGCTAAACATGCTTGGTTAGGACCTCCTTGACCAAGCCTCTCGGTTCCGCTAAACATGCTTGGTTAGGACCTCTTTGACCAAGCCTCTCGGTTCCGCTAAACTTGCTTGGTTAGGACCTCCTTGACCAAGTCTCTCGGTTCCGCTAAACATGATTGGTTAGGACCTCCTTGACCAAGCCTCACGGTTCCGCTAAACATGCTTGGTTAGAACCTCCTTGACCAAGCCTCTCGGTTCCGCTAAACTTGCTTGGTTAGGACCTTCTTGACCAAGCCTCACGGTTCCGCTAAACATGCTTGGTTAGGACCTCCTTGACCAAGCCTCTCGGTTCCGCTAAACATGCTTGGTTAGGACCTCCTTGACCAAGCCTCACGGTTCCGCTAAACATGCTTGGTTAGGACCTCCTTGACCAAGCCTCTCGGTTCCGCTAAACATGCTTGGTTAGGACCTCCTTGACCACGCCTCACCGTTCCGCTAAACATGCTTGGTTAGGACCTCCTTGACCAAGCCTCTCGGTTCCGCTAAACTTGCTTGGTTAGGACCTCCTTGACCAAGTCTCTCGGTTCCGCTAAACGTGCTTGGTTAGGACCTCCTTGACCAAGCCTCTCGGTTCCGCTAAACATGCTTGGTTAGGACCTCCTTGACCAGGCCTCTTGGTTCCGCTAAACATGCTTGGTTAGGACCTCCTTGACCAAGCCGCTCGGTTCCGCTAAACTTGCTTGGTTAGGACCTCCTTGACCAAGCTTCTCGGTTCCGCTAAACATGCTTGGTTAGGACCTCCTTGACCAAGCCTCTAGGTTCCGCTAAACATGCTTGGTTAGGACCTCTTTGACCAAGCCTCTCGGTTCCGCTAAACTTGCTTGGTTAGGACCTCCTTGACCAAGCCTCTCGGTTCCGCTAAACATGCTTGGTTAGGACCTCCTTGACCAAGCCTCTCGATTCCGCTAAACATGCTTGGTGAGGACCTCCTTGACCAAGCCTCTCGGTTCCGCTAAACTTGCTTGGTGAGGACCTCCTTGACCAAGCCTCTCGGTTCCGCTAAACATGCTTGGTGAGGACCTCCTTGACCAAGCTTCTCGGTTCCGCTAAACTTGCTTGGTTAGGACCTCCTTGACCAAGCCACTCGGTTCCGCTAAACATGCTTGGTTAGGACCTCTTTGACCAAGCCTCTTGGTTCCGCTAAACATGCTTGGTTAGGACCTCCTTGACCAAGCCACTCGGTTCCGCAAAAAATGTTGGTTAGAACCACCTTGACCAAGCCTCTCGGTTCCGCTAAACATGCTTGTTTAGGACCTCCTTGACCAAGCCTCTCGGTTCCGCTAAACATGCTTGGTTAGGACCTCCTTGACCAAGCCGCTCGATTCCGCTAAACTTGCTTGGTTAGGACCTCCTTGACCAAGCTTCTCGGTTCCGCTAAACATGCTTGGTTAGGACCTCCTTGACCAAGCCTCTAGGTTCCGCTAAACATGCTTGGTTAGGACCTCTTTGACCAAGCCTCTCGGTTCCGCTAAACTTGCTTGGTTAGGACCTCCTTGACCAAGCCTCTCGGTTCCGCTAAACATGCTTGGTTAGGACCTCCTTGACCAAGCCTCTCGGTTCCGCTAAACATGCTTGGTTAGGACCTTCTTGACCAAGCCTCACGGTTCCGCTAAACATGCTTGGTTAGGACCTCCTTGACCAAGCCTCTCGGTTCCGCTAAACATGCTTGGTTAGGACCTCCTTGACCAAGCCTCAAGGTTCCACTAAACATGCTTGGTTAGGACCTCCTTGACCAAGCCTCTCGGTTCCGCTAAACATGCTTGGTTAGGACCACCTTGACCAAGCCTCACGGTTCCGCTAAACATGCTTGGTTAGGACCTCCTTGACCAAGCCTCTCGGTTCCGCTAAACTTGCTTGCTTAGGACCTCCTAGACCAAGCCTCTCGGTTCCGCTAAACTTGCTTGGTTAGGACCTCCTTGACCAACCCTCTCGGTTCCGCTAAACTTGCTTGGTTAGGACCTCCTTGACCAAGCCACTCGGTTCCACTAAACATGCTGGGTTAGGACCTCTTTGACCAAGCCTCCCGGTTCCGCTACACATGCTTGGTTAGGACCTCCTTGACCAAGCCTTTTGGTTCCGCTAAACATGCTTGGTTAGGACCTCCTTGACCAAGCCACTCGGTTCCGCAAAAAATGTTGGTTAGAACCACCTTGACAAAGCCTCTCGGTTCCCCTAAACATGCTTGGTTAGGACCTCCTTGACCAAGCCTCACGGTTCCGCTAAACTTGCTTGGTTAGGACCTCCATGACCAAGCCTCTCGGTTCCGCTAAACATGCTTGGTTAGGACCTCCTTGACCAAGCCTCACGGTTCCGCTAAACATGCTTGGTTAGGACGTCCTTGACCAAGCCTCTCGGTTCAGCTAAACTTGCTTGGTTAGGACCTCCTTGACCAAGCCTCTCGGTTCCACTAAACATGCTTGGTTAGGACCTCCTTGACCAAGCCTCTCGGTTCCGCTAAACATGCTTGGTTAGGACCTCCTTGAAGAAGCCTCCCGGTTCCGCTAAACATGATTGGTTAGGACCTCCTTGACCAAGCCTCACGGTTCCGCTAAACATGCTTGGTTAGGACCTCCTTGACCAAGCCTCTCGGTTCAGCTAAACTTGCTTGGTTAGGACCTCCTTGACCAAGCTTCTCGGTTCCGCTAAACATGCTTGGTTAGGACCTCCTTGACCAAGCCTCTCGGTTCCGCTAAACATGCTTGGTTAGGACCTCCTTGACCAAGCCTCTTGGTTCCGCTAAACTTGCTTGGTTAGGACCTCCTTGACCAAGCCTCTCGGTTCCGCTAATCATGCTTGGTTAAAACCTCCTTGACCAAGCCTCACGGTTCTGCTAAACATGCTTGGTTAGGACCTCCTTGACCAAGCCTCACGGTTCCGCTAAACATGCTTGGTTAGGACCTCCTTGACCAAGCCTCACAGTTCCGCTAAACATGCTTGGTTAGGACTTCCTTGAGCAAGCCTCCCGTTTTCGCTAAACATGCTTGGTTAGGACCTCCTTGACCAAGCCTCTCGGTTCCGCTAAACATGCTTGGTTAGGACCTCCTTGACCAAGCCTCACGGTTCCGCTAAACATGCTTGGTTAGGACCTCCTTGACCAAGCCTCTCGGTTCCGCTAAACATGCTTGGTTAGGACCTCCTTGACCAAGCCTCTTGGTTCCGCTAAACATGCTTGGTTAGGACCTCCTTGACCAAGCCGCTCGGTTCCGCTAAACTTGCTTGGTTAGGACCTCCTTGACCAAGCTTCTCGGTTCCGCTAAACATGCTTGGTTAGGACCTCCTTGACCAAGCCTCTAGGTTCCGCTAAACATGCTTGGTTAGGACCTCTTTGACCAAGCCTCTCGGTTCCGCTAAACTTGCTTGGTTAGGACCTCCTTGACCAAGCCTCTCGGTTCCGCTAAACATGATTGGTTAGGACCTCCTTGACCAAGCCTCACGGTTCCGCTAAACATGCTTGGTTAGAACCTCCTTGACCAAGCCTCTCGGTTCCGCTAAACTTGCTTGGTTAGGACCTTCTTGACCAAGCCTCACGGTTCCGCTAAACATGCTTGGTTAGGACCTCCTTGACCAAGCCTCTCGGTTCCGCTAAACATGCTTGGTTAGGACCTCCTTGACCACGCCTCTCCGTTCCGCTAAACATGCTTGGTTAGGACCTCCTTGACCAAGCCTCTCGGTTCCGCTAAACATGATTGGTTAGGACCTCCTTGACCAAGCCTCTCGGTTCCGCTAAACATGCTTGGTTAGGACCTCCTTGACCAAGCCTCTCGGTTCCACTAAACATGCTGGGTTAGGACCTCTTTGACCAAGCCTCCCGGTTCCGCTACACATGCTTGGTTAGGACCTCCTTGACCAAGCCATTCGGTTCCGCTAAACATGCTTGGTTAGAACCTCCTTGACCAAGCCTCTCGGTTCCGCTAAACATGCTTGTTTAGGACCTCCTTGACCAAGCCTCTCGGTTCCGCTAAACATGCTTGTTTAGGACCTATTTGACCAAGCCTCACGGTTCCGCTAAACCTGCTTGGTTAGGACCTCCTTGACCAAGCCTCTCGGTTCCGCTAAACTTGCTTGGTTAGGACCTCTTTGACCAAGCCTCTCGGTTCCGCTAAACGTGCTTGGTTAGGACCTCCTTGACCAAGCCGCTCGGTTCTGCTAAACATTCTTGGTTAGGACCTCCTTGACCAAGCCTCACGGTTCCGCTAAACATGCTTGGTTAGGACCTCCTTGACCAAGCCTCACAGTTCCGCTAAACATGCTTGGTTAGGACTTCCTTGACCAAGCATCCCGTTTTCGCTAAACTTGCTTGGTTAGGACCTCCTTGACCAAGCCTCTCGGTTCCGCTAAACATGCTTGGTTAGGACCTCCTTGACCAAGCCTCTTGGTTCCGCTAAACATGCTTGGTTAGGACCTTCTTGACCAAGCCTCACGGTTCCGCTAAACATGCTTGGTTAGGACCTCCTTGACCAAGCCTCTCGGTTCCGCTAAACATGATTGGTTAGGACCTCCTTGACCAAGCCTCACGGTTCCGCTAAACATGCTTGGTTAGAACCTCCTTGACCAAGCCTCTCGGTTCCGCTAAACTTGCTTGGTTAGGACCTCCTTGACCAAGCCTCTCGGTTCCGCTAAACATGCTTGGTGAGGACCTCCTTGACCAACCCTCTCGGTTCCGCTAAACTTGCTTGGTTAGGACCTCCTTGACCAAGCCACTCAGTTCCGCTAAACATGCTTGGTTAGGACCTCTTTGACCAAGCCTCTTGGTTCCGCTAAACATGCTTGGTTAGGACCTCCTTGACCAAGCCACTCGGTTCCGCAAAAAATGTTGGTTAGAACCACCTTGACCAAGCCTCTCGGTTCCGCTAAACATGCTTGTTTAGGACCTCCTTGACCAAGCCTCTCGGTTCCGCTAAACATGCTTGGTTAGGACCTACTTGACCAAGCCTCACAGTTCCGCTAAACCAGCTTGGTTAGGACCTCCTTGACCAAGCCTCTCGGTTCCGCTAAACTTGCTTGGTTAGGACCTCTTTGACCAAGCCTCTCGGTTCTGCTAAACATGCTTGGTTAGGACCTCCTTGACCAAGCCTCTCGGTTCCGCTAAACATGCTTGGTTAGGACCTCCTTGACCAAGCCTCACGGTTCCGCTAAACTTGCTTGGTTAGGACCTCCATGACCAAGCCTCTCGGTTCCGCTAAACATGCTTGGTTAGGACCTCCTTGACCAAGCCTCACGGTTCCGCTAAACATGCTTGGTTAGGACCTCCTTGACCAAGCCTCTCGGTTCAGCTAAACTTGCTTGGTTAGGACCTCCTTGACCAAGCCTCTCGGTTCCGCTAAACATGCTTGGTTAGGACCTCCTTGACCAAGCCTCTCGGTTCAGCTAAACTTGCTTGGTTAGGACCTCCTTGACCAAGCCTCTCGGTTCCGCTAAACATGCTTGGTTAGGACCTCCTTGACGAAGCCTCCCGGTTCCGCTAAACATGATTGGTTAGGACCTCCTTGACCAAGCCTCACGGTTCCGCTAAACATGCTTGGTTAGGACCTCCTTGACCAAGCCTCTCGGTTCAGCTAAACTTGCTTGGTTAGGACCTCCTTGACCAAGCTTCTCGGTTCCGCTAAACATGCTTGGTTAGGACCTCCTTGACCAAGCCTCTCGGTTCCGCTAAACATGCTTGGTTAGGACCTCCTTGACCAAGCCTCTCGGTTCCGCTAAACTTGCTTGGTTACGACCTCCTTGACCAAGCCTGTCGGTTCCGCTAAACATGCTTCGTTAAAACCTCCTTGACCAAGCCTCACGGTTCTGCTAAACATGCTTGGTTAGGACCTCCTTGACCAAGCCTCACGGTTCCGCTAAACTTGCTTGGTTAGGACCTCCTTGACCAACCCTCTCGGTTCCGCTAAACTTGCTTGGTTAGGACCTCCTTGACCAAGCCATTCGGTTCCACTAAACATGCTGGGTTAGGACCTCTTTGACCAAGCCTCCCGGTTCCGCTACACATGCTTGGTTAGGACCTCCTTGACCAAGCCTCTTGGTTCCGCTAAACATGCTTGGTTAGGACCTCCTTGACCAAGCCACTCGGTTCCGCAAAAAATGTTGGTTAGAACCACCTTGACAAAGCCTCTCGGTTCCCCTAAACATGCTTGGTTAGGACCTCCTTGACCAAGCCTCTCGGTTCAGCTAAACTTGCTTGGTTAGGACCTCCTTGACCAAGCCTCTCGGTTCCGCTAAACATGCTTGGTTAGGACCTCCTTGACCAAGCCTCTCGGTTCCGCTAAACATGCTTGGTTAGGACCTCCTTGAAGAAGCCTCCCGGTTCCGCTAAACATGATTGGTTAGGACCTCCTTGACCAAGCCTCACGGTTCCGCTAAACATGCTTGGTTAGGACCTCCTTGACCAAGCCTCTCGGTTCAGCTAAACTTGCTTGGTTAGGACCTCCTTGACCAAGCTTCTCGGTTCCGCTAAACATGCTTGGTTAGGACCTCCTTGACCAAGCCTCTCGGTTCCGCTAAACTTGCTTGGTTAGGACCTTCTTGACCAAGCCTCACGGTTCCGCTAAACATGCTTGGTTAGGACCTCCTTGACCAAGCCTCTCGGTTCCGCTAAACATGCTTGGTTAGGACCTCCTTGACCACGCCTCTCCGTTCCGCTAAACATGCTTGGTTAGGACCTCCTTGACCAAGCCTCTCGGTTCCGCTAAACATGATTGGTTAGGACCTCCTTGACCAAGCCTCTCGGTTCCGCTAAACATGCTTGGTTAGGACCTCCTTGACCAAGCCTCTCGGTTCCACTAAACATGCTGGGTTAGGACCTCTTTGACCAAGCCTCCCGGTTCCGCTACACATGCTTGGTTAGGACCTCCTTGACCAAGCCATTCGGTTCCGCTAAACATGCTTGGTTAGAACCTCCTTGACCAAGCCTCTCGGTTCCGCTAAACATGCTTGTTTAGGACCTCCTTGACCAAGCCTCTCGGTTCCGCTAAACATGCTTGTTTAGGACCTATTTGACCAAGCCTCACGGTTCCGCTAAACCTGCTTGGTTAGGACCTCCTTGACCAAGCCTCTCGGTTCCGCTAAACTTGCTTGGTTAGGACCTCTTTGACCAAGCCTCTCGGTTCCGCTAAACGTGCTTGGTTAGGACCTCCTTGACCAAGCCGCTCGGTTCTGCTAAACATTCTTGGTTAGGACCTCCTTGACCAAGCCTCACGGTTCCGCTAAACATGCTTGGTTAGGACCTCCTTGACCAAGCCTCACAGTTCCGCTAAACATGCTTGGTTAGGACTTCCTTGACCAAGCATCCCGTTTTCGCTAAACTTGCTTGGTTAGGACCTCCTTGACCAAGCCTCTCGGTTCCGCTAAACATGCTTGGTTAGGACCTCCTTGACCAAGCCTCTTGGTTCCGCTAAACATGCTTGGTTAGGACCTTCTTGACCAAGCCTCACGGTTCCGCTAAACATGCTTGGTTAGGACCTCCTTGACCAAGCCTCTCGGTTCCGCTAAACATGATTGGTTAGGACCTCCTTGACCAAGCCTCACGGTTCCGCTAAACATGCTTGGTTAGAACCTCCTTGACCAAGCCTCTCGGTTCCGCTAAACTTGCTTGGTTAGGACCTCCTTGACCAAGCCTCTCGGTTCCGCTAAACATGCTTGGTGAGGACCTCCTTGACCAACCCTCTCGGTTCCGCTAAACTTGCTTGGTTAGGACCTCCTTGACCAAGCCACTCAGTTCCGCTAAACATGCTTGGTTAGGACCTCTTTGACCAAGCCTCTTGGTTCCGCTAAACATGCTTGGTTAGGACCTCCTTGACCAAGCCACTCGGTTCCGCAAAAAATGTTGGTTAGAACCACCTTGACCAAGCCTCTCGGTTCCGCTAAACATGCTTGTTTAGGACCTCCTTGACCAAGCCTCTCGGTTCCGCTAAACATGCTTGGTTAGGACCTACTTGACCAAGCCTCACAGTTCCGCTAAACCAGCTTGGTTAGGACCTCCTTGACCAAGCCTCTCGGTTCCGCTAAACTTGCTTGGTTAGGACCTCTTTGACCAAGCCTCTCGGTTCTGCTAAACATGCTTGGTTAGGACCTCCTTGACCAAGCCTCTCGGTTCCGCTAAACATGCTTGGTTAGGACCTCCTTGACCAAGCCTCACGGTTCCGCTAAACTTGCTTGGTTAGGACCTCCATGACCAAGCCTCTCGGTTCCGCTAAACATGCTTGGTTAGGACCTCCTTGACCAAGCCTCACGGTTCCGCTAAACATGCTTGGTTAGGACCTCCTTGACCAAGCCTCTCGGTTCAGCTAAACTTGCTTGGTTAGGACCTCCTTGACCAAGCCTCTCGGTTCCGCTAAACATGCTTGGTTAGGACCTCCTTGACCAAGCCTCTCGGTTCAGCTAAACTTGCTTGGTTAGGACCTCCTTGACCAAGCCTCTCGGTTCCGCTAAACATGCTTGGTTAGGACCTCCTTGACGAAGCCTCCCGGTTCCGCTAAACATGATTGGTTAGGACCTCCTTGACCAAGCCTCACGGTTCCGCTAAACATGCTTGGTTAGGACCTCCTTGACCAAGCCTCTCGGTTCAGCTAAACTTGCTTGGTTAGGACCTCCTTGACCAAGCTTCTCGGTTCCGCTAAACATGCTTGGTTAGGACCTCCTTGACCAAGCCTCTCGGTTCCGCTAAACATGCTTGGTTAGGACCTCCTTGACCAAGCCTCTCGGTTCCGCTAAACTTGCTTGGTTACGACCTCCTTGACCAAGCCTGTCGGTTCCGCTAAACATGCTTCGTTAAAACCTCCTTGACCAAGCCTCACGGTTCTGCTAAACATGCTTGGTTAGGACCTCCTTGACCAAGCCTCACGGTTCCGCTAAACTTGCTTGGTTAGGACCTCCTTGACCAACCCTCTCGGTTCCGCTAAACTTGCTTGGTTAGGACCTCCTTGACCAAGCCACTCGGTTCCACTAAACATGCTGGGTTAGGACCTCTTTGACCAAGCCTCCCGGTTCCGCTACACATGCTTGGTTAGGACCTCCTTGACCAAGCCTCTTGGTTCCGCTAAACATGCTTGGTTAGGACCTCCTTGACCAAGCCACTCGGTTCCGCAAAAAATGTTGGTTAGAACCACCTTGACAAAGCCTCTCGGTTCCCCTAAACATGCTTGGTTAGGACCTCCTTGACCAAGCCTCTCGGTTCAGCTAAACTTGCTTGGTTAGGACCTCCTTGACCAAGCCTCTCGGTTCCGCTAAACATGCTTGGTTAGGACCTCCTTGACCAAGCCTCTCGGTTCCGCTAAACATGCTTGGTTAGGACCTCCTTGAAGAAGCCTCCCGGTTCCGCTAAACATGATTGGTTAGGACCTCCTTGACCAAGCCTCACGGTTCCGCTAAACATGCTTGGTTAGGACCTCCTTGACCAAGCCTCTCGGTTCAGCTAAACTTGCTTGGTTAGGACCTCCTTGACCAAGCTTCTCGGTTCCGCTAAACATGCTTGGTTAGGACCTCCTTGACCAAGCCTCTCGGTTCCGCTAAACATGCTTGGTTAGGACCTCCTTGACCAAGCCTCTTGGTTCCGCTAAACTTGCTTGGTTAGGACCTCCTTGACCAAGCCTCTCGGTTCAGCTAAACTTGCTTGGTTAGGACCTCCTTGACCAAGCCTCTCGGTTCCGCTAAACATGCTTGGTTAGGACCTCCTTGACCAAGCCTCTCGGTTCCGCTAAACATGCTTGGTTAGGACCTCCTTGAAGAAGCCTCCCGGTTCCGCTAAACATGATTGGTTAGGACCTCCTTGACCAAGCCTCACGGTTCCGCTAAACATGCTTGGTTAGGACCTCCTTGACCAAGCCTCTCGGTTCAGCTAAACTTGCTTGGTTAGGACCTCCTTGACCAAGCTTCTCGGTTCCGCTAAACATGCTTGGTTAGGACCTCCTTGACCAAGCCTCTCGGTTCCGCTAAACATGCTTGGTTAGGACCTCCTTGACCAAGCCTCTTGGTTCCGCTAAACTTGCTTGGTTAGGACCTCCTTGACCAAGCCTCTCGGTTCCGCTAATCATGCTTGGTTAAAACCTCCTTGACCAAGCCTCACGGTTCTGCTAAACATGCTTGGTTAGGACCTCCTTGACCAAGCCTCACGGTTCCGCTAAACATGCTTGGTTAGGACCTCCTTGACCAAGCCTCACAGTTCCGCTAAACATGCTTGGTTAGGACTTCCTTGAGCAAGCCTCCCGTTTTCGCTAAACATGCTTGGTTAGGACGTCCTTGACCAAGCCTCTCGGTTCCGCTAAACATGCTTGGTTAGGACCTCCTTGACCAAGCCTCACGGTTCCGCTAAACATGCTTGGTTAGGACCTCCTTGACCAAGCCTCTCGGTTCCGCTAAACATGCTTGGTTAGGACCTCCTTCACCAAGCCTCTTGGTTCCGCTAAACATGCTTGGTTAGGACCTCCTTGACCAAGCCGCTCAGTTCCGCTAAACTTGCTTGGTTAGGACCTCCTTGACCAAGCTTCTCGGTTCCGCTAAACATGCTTGGTTAGGACCTCCTTGACCAAGCCTCTAGGTTCCGCTAAACATGCTTGGTTAGGACCTCTTTGACCAAGCCTCTCGGTTCCGCTAAACTTGCTTGGTTAGGACCTCCTTGACCAAGCCTCTCGGTTCCGCTAAACATGATTGGTTAGGACCTCCTTGACCAAGCCTCACGGTTCCGCTAAACATGCTTGGTTAGAACCTCCTTGACCAAGCCTCTCGGTTCCGCTAAACTTGCTTGGTTAGGACCTTCTTGACCAAGCCTCACGGTTCCGCTAAACATGCTTGGTTAGGACCTCCTTGACCAAGCCTCTCGGTTCCGCTAAACATGCTTGGTTAGGACCTCCTTGACCACGCCTCTCCGTTCCGCTAAACATGCTTGGTTAGGACCTCCTTGACCAAGCCTCTCGGTTCCGCTAAACATGATTGGTTAGGACCTCCTTGACCAAGCCTCTCGGTTCCGCTAAACATGCTTGGTTAGGACCTCCTTGACCAAGCCTCTCGGTTCCACTAAACATGCTGGGTTAGGACCTCTTTGACCAAGCCTCCCGGTTCCGCTACACATGCTTGATTAGGACCTCCTTGACCAAGCCATTCGGTTCCGCTAAACATGCTTGGTTAGAACCTCCTTGACCAAGCCTCTCGATTCCGCTAAACATGCTTGTTTAGGACCTCCTTGACCAAGCCTCTCGGTTCCGCTAAACATGCTTGTTTAGGACCTATTTGACCAAGCCTCACGGTTCCGCTAAACCTGCTTGGTTAGGACCTCCTTGACCAAGCCTCTCGGTTCCGCTAAACTTGCTTGGTTAGGACCTCTTTGACCAAGCCTCTCGGTTCCGCTAAACGTGCTTGGTTAGGACCTCCTTGACCAAGCCGCTCGGTTCTGCTAAACATTCTTGGTTAGGACCTCCTTGACCAAGCCTCACGGTTCCGCTAAACATGCTTGGTTAGGACCTCCTTGACAAAGCCTCACAGTTCCGCTAAACATGCTTGGTTAGGACTTCCTTGACCAAGCATCCCGTTTTCGCTAAACTTGCTTGGTTAGGACCTCCTTGACCAAGCCTCTCGGTTCCGCTAAACATGCTTGGTTAGGACCTCCTTGACCAAGCCTCTTGGTTCCGCTAAACATGCTTGGTTAGGACCTTCTTGACCAAGCCTCACGGTTCCGCTAAACATGCTTGGTTAGGACCTCCTTGACCAAGCCTCTCGGTTCCACTAAACATGATTGGTTAGGACCTCCTTGACCAAGCCTCACGGTTCCGCTAAACATGCTTGGTTAGAACCTCCTTGACCAAGCCTCTCGGTTCCGCTAAACTTGCTTGGTTAGGACCTCCTTGACCAAGCCTCTCGGTTCCGCTAAACATGCTTGGTGAGGACCTCCTTGACCAACCCTCTCGGTTCCGCTAAACTTGCTTGGTTAGGACCTCCTTGACCAAGCCACTCGGTTCCGCTAAACATGCTTGGTTAGGACCTCTTTGACCAAGCCTCTTGGTTCCGCTAAACATGCTTGGTTAGGACCTCCTTGACCAAGCCACTCGGTTCCGCAAAAAATGTTGGTTAGAACCACCTTGACCAAGCCTCTCGGTTCCGCTAAACATGCTTGTTTAGGACCTCCTTGACCAAGCCTCTCGGTTCCGCTAAACATGCTTGGTTAGGACCTACTTGACCAAGCCTCACAGTTCCGCTAAACCAGCTTGGTTAGGACCTCCTTGACCAAGCCTCTCGGTTCCGCTAAACTTGCTTGGTTAGGACCGCTTTGACCAAGCCTCTCGGTTCTGCTAAACATGCTTGGTTAGGACCTCCTTGACCAAGCCTCTCGGTTCCGCTAAACATGCTTGGTTAGGACCTCCTTGACCAAGCCTCACGGTTCCGCTAAACTTGCTTGGTTAGGACCTCCATGACCAAGCCTCTCGGTTCCGCTAAACATGCTTGGTTAGGACCTCCTTGACCAAGCCTCACGGTTCCGCTAAACATGCTTGGTTAGGACCTCCTTGACCAAGCCTCTCGGTTCAGCTAAACTTGCTTGGTTAGGACCTCCTTGACCAAGCCTCTCGGTTCCGCTAAACATGCTTGGTTAGGACCTCCTTGACCAAGCCTCTCGGTTCAGCTAAACTTGCTTGGTTAGGACCTCCTTGACCAAGCCTCTCGGTTCCGCTAAACATGCTTGGTTAGGACCTCCTTGACGAAGCCTCCCGGTTCCGCTAAACATGATTGGTTAGGACCTCCTTGACCAAGCCTCACGGTTCCGCTAAACATGCTTGGTTAGGACCTCCTTGACCAAGCCTCTCGGTTCAGCTAAACTTGCTTGGTTAGGACCTCCTTGACCAAGCTTCTCGGTTCCGCTAAACATGCTTGGTTAGGACCTCCTTGACCAAGCCTCTCGGTTCCGCTAAACATGCTTGGTTAGGACCTCCTTGACCAAGCCTCTCGGTTCCGCTAAACTTGCTTGGTTACGACCTCCTTGACCAAGCCTCTCGGTTCCGCTAAACATGCTTCGTTAAAACCTCCTTGACCAAGCCTCACGGTTCTGCTAAACGTGCTTGGTTAGGACCTCCTTGACCAAGCCTCACGGTTCCGCTAAACATGCTTGGTTAGGACCTCCTTGACCAAGCCTCACAGTTCCGCTAAACATGCTTGGTTAGGACTTCCTTGACCAAGCCTCCCGTTTTCGCTAAACATGCTTGGTTAGGACCTCCCTGACCAAGCCTCTCGGTTCAGCTAAACTTGCTTGGTTAGGACCTCCTTGACCAAGCCTCTCGGTTCCGCTAAACATGCTTTGTTAGGACCTCCTTGACCAAGCCTCTCGGTTCCGCTAAACTTGCTTGGTTAGGACCTCCTTGACCAAGCCTCTCGGTTCCGCTAAACATGCTTGGTTAGGACCTCCTTGACCAAGCCTCTTGGTTCCGCTAAACATGCTTGGTTAGGACCTTCTTAACCAAGCCTCACGGTTCCGCTAAACATGCTTGGTTAGGACCTCCTTGACCAAGCCTCTCGGTTCCGCTAAACATGCTTGGTTAGGACCTCCTTGACCAAGCCTCATGGTTCCACTAAACATGCTTGGTTAGGACCTCCTTGACCAAGCCTCTCGGTTCCGCTAAACATGCTTGGTTAGGACCTCCGTGACCAAGCCTCTCGGTTCCGCTAAACATGCTTGGTTAGGACCTCCTTGACTAAGCCTCCTGGTTCCGCTAAACATGCTTGGTTAGGACCTCCTTGACCAAGCCTCTCGGTTCCGCTAAACATGCTTGGTTAGGACCACCTTGACCAAGCCTCACGGTTCCGCTAAACATGCTTGGTTAGGACCTCCTTGACCAAGCCTCTCGGTTCTGCTAAACTTGCTTGGTTAGGACCTCCTTGACCAAGCCTCTCGGTTCCGCTAAACTTGCTTGGTTAGGACCTCCTTGACCAACCCTCTCGGTTCCGCTAAACTTGCTTGGTTAGGACCTCCTTGACCAAGCCACTCGGTTCCACTAAACATGCTTGGTTAGGACCTCTTTGACCAAGCCTCCCGGTTCCGCTACACATGCTTGGTTAGGACCTCCTTGACCAAGCCACTCGGTTCCGCTAAACATGCTTGGTTAGAACCTCCTTGTCCAAGCCTCTCGGTTCCGCTAAACATGCTTGTTTAGGACCTCCTTGACCAAGCCTCTCGGTTCCGCTAAACATGCTTGTTTAGGACCTATTTGACCAAGCCTCACGGTTCCGCTAAACCTGCTTGGTTAGGACCTCCTTGACCAAGCCTCTCGGTTCCGCTAAACTTGCTTGGTTAGGACCTCTTTTACCAAGCCTCTCGGTTCCGCTAAACGTGCTTGGTTAGGACCTCCTTGACCAAGCCTCTCGGTTCCGCTAAACATGCTTGGTTAGGACCTCCTTGACCAAGCCTCACGGTTCTGCTAAACTTGCTTAATTAGGACCTCCTTGACGAAGCCTCTCGGTTCCGCTAAACTTGCTTGGTTAGGACCTCCTTGACCAAGCCTCTCGGTTCAGCTAAACTTGCTTGGTTAGGACCTCCTTGACCAAGCCTCTCGGTTCCGCTAAACATGCTTGGTTAGGACCTCCTTGACCAAGCCTCACGGTTCCGCTAAACATGCTTGGTTAGGACCTCCTTGACCAAGCCTCTCGGTTCCGCTAAACATGCTTGTTTAGGACCTCCTTGACCAAGCCTCTCGGTTCCGCTAAACATGCTTGTTTAGGACCTATTTGACCAAGCCTCACGGTTCCGCTAAACCTGCTTGGTTAGGACCTCCTTGACCAAGCCTCTCGGTTCCGCTAAACTTGCTTGGTTAGGACCTCTTTTACCAAGCCTCTCGATTCCGCTAAACGTGCTTGGTTAGGACCTCCTTGACCAAGCCTCTCGGTTCCGCTAAACATGCTTGGTTAGGACCTCCTTGACCAAGCCTCACGGTTCTGCTAAACTTGCTTAATTAGCACCTCCTTGACCAAGCCTTTCGGTTCCGCTAAACTTGCTTGGTTAGGACCTCCTTGACCAAGCCTCTCGGTTCAGCTAAACTTGCTTGGTTAGGACCTCCTTGACCAAGCCTCTCGGTTCCGCTATACTTGCTTGGTTAGGACCTCCTTGACCAAGCCTCTCGGTTCCGCTACAGATGCTTGGTTAGGACCTCATTGACCAAGCCTCTCGGTTCCGCTAAACATGCTTGGTTAGGACCTCCTTGACCAAGCCTCTCGGTTCCGCTAAATTTGCTTGGTTAGGACCTCCTTGACCAAGACTCTCGGTTCCGCTCAACATGCTTTGTTAGGACCTCCTTGACCAAGCCTCTTGGTTCCGCTAAACTTGCTTGGTTAGGACCTCCTTGACCAAGCCTCTTGGTTCCGCTAAACTTGCTTGGTTAGGACCTCCTTCACCAAGCCTTACGGTTCTGCTAAACTTGCTTGGTTAGGACCTTCTTGACCAAGCCTCTCGGTTCCGCTAAACTTGCTTGGTTAGGACCTCCTTGACCAAGCCTCTCGGTTCCGCTAAAGATGCTTGGTTAGGATCTCCTTGACCAAGCCTCTCGTTTCCGCTAAACATGCTTGGTTAGGACCTCCTTGACCAAGCCTCTCGGTTCCGCTAAACTTGCTTGGTTAGGACCTCCTTGACCAAGCCTCTCGGTTCCTCTAAACTTGCTTGGTTAGGACCTCCTTGACCAAGCCTCACGGTTCCGCTAAACTTGCTTGGTTAGGACCTTCTTGACCAAGCCTCTCGGTTCCGCTAAACTTGCTTGGTTAGGACCTCCTTGACCAAGGCTCTCGGTTCCGCTAAACTTGCTTGGTTAGGACCTCCTTGACCAAGCCTCTCGGTTCCGCTAAAGATGCTTGGTTAGGACCTCATTGACCAAGCCTCTCGGTTCCGCTAAACATGCTTGGTTAGGACATCCTTGACCAAGCCTCTCGGTTCTGCTAAATTTGCTTGGTTAGGACCTCCTTGACCAAGCCTCTCGGTTCCGCTAAACATGCTTGGTTAGGACCTCCTTGACCAAGCCTCACGGTTCCGCTAAACATGCTTGGTTAGGACCTCCTTGACCAAGCCTCTCGGTTCCGCTAAACATGCTTGGTTAGGACCTCCTTGACCAAGCCTCTCGGTTCTGCTAAACATGCTTGGTTAGGACCTCCTTGACCAAGCCTCCCGGTTCCGCTAAACATGCTTGGTTAGGACCTCCTTGACCAAGCCTCTCGGTTCAGCTAAACTTGCTTGGTTAGGACCTCCTTGACCAAGCCTCTCAGTTCCGCTAAACATGCTTGGTTAGGACCTCCTTGACCAAGCCTCTCGGTTCCGCTAAACATGCTTGGTTAGGACCTCCTTGACCAAGCCTCTAGGTTCCGCGAAACTTGCTTGGTTAGGATCTCCTTTACCAAGCCTCTCGGTTCCGCTAAACATGCTTGGTTAGGACCTCCTTGACCAAGCCTCACGGTTCCGCTAAACATGCTTGGTTAGGACCTCCTTGACCAAGCCTCACGGTTCCGCTAAACATGCTTGGTTAGGACCTCCTTGACCAAGCCTCACGGTTCCGCTAAACATGCTTGGTTAGGACTTCCTTGACCAAGCCTCCCGGTTCCGCTAAACATGCTTGGTTAGGTCCTCCTTGACCAAGCCTCTCAGTTCAGCTAAACTTGCTTGGTTAGGACCTCCTTGACCAAGCCTCTCGGTTCCGCTAAACATGCTTTGTTAGGACCTCCTTGACCAAGCCTCTCGGTTCCGCTAAACATGCTTGGTTAGGACCTCCTTGACCAAGCCTCTCGGTTCAGCTAAACTTGCTTGGTTAGGACCTCCTTGACCAAGACTCTCGGTTCCGCTAAACATGCTTTGTTAGGACCTCCTTGACCAAGCCTCTTGGTTCGGCTAAACTTGCTTGGTTAGGACCTCCTTGACCAAGCCTCTCGGTTCCGCTAAACTTGCTTGGTTAGGACCTCCTTGACCAAGCCTTACGGTTCCGCTAAACTTGCTTGGTTAGGACCTTCTTGACCAAGCCTCTCGGTTCCGCTAAACTTGCTTGGTTAGGACCTCCTTGACCAAGCCTCTCGGTTCCGCTAAACTTGCTTGGTTAGGACCTCCTTGACCAAGCCTCTCGGTTCCGCTAAAGATGCTTGGTTAGGATCTCCTTGACCAAGCCTCTCGTTTCCGCTAAACATGCTTGGTTAGGACCTCCTTGACCAAGCCTCTCGGTTCCGCTAAACTTGCTTGGTTAGGACCTCCTTGACCAAACCTCTCGGTTCCTCTAAACGTGCTTGGTTAGGACCTCCTTGACCAAGCCTCACGGTTCCGCTAAACTTGCTTGGTTAGGACCTCCTTCACCAAGCCTTACGGTTCTGCTAAACTTGCTTGGTTAGGACCTTCTTGACCAAGCCTCTCGGTTCCGCTAAACTTGCTTGGTTAGGACCTCCTTGACCAAGCCTCTCGGTTCCGCTAAAGATGCTTGGTTAGGATCTCCTTGACCAAGCCTCTCGTTTCCGCTAAACATGCTTGGTTAGGACCTCCTTGACCAAGCCTCTCGGTTCCGCTAAACTTGCTTGGTTAGGACCTCCTTGACCAAGCCTCTCGGTTCCTCTAAACTTGCTTGGTTAGGACCTCCTTGACCAAGCCTCACGGTTCCGCTAAACTTGCTTGGTTAGGACCTTCTTGACCAAGCCTCTCGGTTCCGCTAAACTTGCTTGGTTAGGACCTCCTTGACCAAGGCTCTCGGTTCCGCTAAACTTGCTTGGTTAGGACCTCCTTGACCAAGCCTCTCGGTTCCGCTAAAGATGCTTGGTTAGGACCTCATTGACCAAGCCTCTCGGTTCCGCTAAACATGCTTGGTTAGGACCTCCTTGACCAAGCCTCTCGGTTCTGCTAAATTTGCTTGGTTAGGACCTCCTTGACCAAGCCTCTCGGTTCCGCTAAACATGCTTGGTTAGGACCTCCTTGACCAAGCCTCACGGTTCCGCTAAACATGCTTGGTTAGGACCTCCTTGACCAAGCCTCTCGGTTCCGCTAAACATGCTTGGTTAGGACCTCCTTGACCAAGCCTCTCGGTTCTGCTAAACATGCTTGGTTAGGACCTCCTTGACCAAGCCTCCCGGTTCCGCTAAACATGCTTGGTTAGGACCTCCTTGACCAAGCCTCTCGGTTCAGCTAAACTTGCTTGGTTAGGACCTCCTTGACCAAGCCTCTCAGTTCCGCTAAACATGCTTGGTTAGGACCTCCTTGACCAAGCCTCTCGGTTCCGCTAAACATGCTTGGTTAGGACCTCCTTGACCAAGCCTCTAGGTTCCGCGAAACTTGCTTGGTTAGGATCTCCTTTACCAAGCCTCTCGGTTCCGCTAAACATGCTTGGTTAGGACCTCCTTGACCAAGCCTCACGGTTCCGCTAAACATGCTTGGTTAGGACCTCCTTGACCAAGCCTCACGGTTCCGCTAAACATGCTTGGTTAGGACCTCCTTGACCAAGCCTCACGGTTCCGCTAAACATGCTTGGTTAGGACTTCCTTGACCAAGCCTCCCGGTTCCGCTAAACATGCTTGGTTAGGTCCTCCTTGACCAAGCCTCTCAGTTCAGCTAAACTTGCTTGGTTAGGACCTCCTTGACCAAGCCTCTCGGTTCCGCTAAACATGCTTTGTTAGGACCTCCTTGACCAAGCCTCTCGGTTCCGCTAAACATGCTTGGTTAGGACCTCCTTGACCAAGCCTCTCGGTTCAGCTAAACTTGCTTGGTTAGGACCTCCTTGACCAAGACTCTCGGTTCCGCTAAACATGCTTTGTTAGGACCTCCTTGACCAAGCCTCTTGGTTCGGCTAAACTTGCTTGGTTAGGACCTCCTTGACCAAGCCTCTCGGTTCCGCTAAACTTGCTTGGTTAGGACCTCCTTGACCAAGCCTTACGGTTCCGCTAAACTTGCTTGGTTAGGACCTTCTTGACCAAGCCTCTCGGTTCCGCTAAACTTGCTTGGTTAGGACCTCCTTGACCAAGCCTCTCGGTTCCGCTAAACTTGCTTGGTTAGGACCTCCTTGACCAAGCCTCTCGGTTCCGCTAAAGATGCTTGGTTAGGATCTCCTTGACCAAGCCTCTCGTTTCCGCTAAACATGCTTGGTTAGGACCTCCTTGACCAAGCCTCTCGGTTCCGCTAAACTTGCTTGGTTAGGACCTCCTTGACCAAACCTCTCGGTTCCTCTAAACATGCTTGGTTAGGACTTCCTTGACCAAGCCTCCCGGTTCCGCTAAACATGCTTGGTTAGGTCCTCCTTGACCAAGCCTCTCAGTTCTGCTAAACTTGCTTGGTTAGGACCTCCTTGACCAAGCCTCTCGGTTCCGCTAAACATGCTTTGTTAGGACCTCCTTGACCAAGCCTCTCGGTTCCGCTAAACATGCTTGGTTAGGACCTCCTTGACCAAGCCTCTCGGTTCCGCTAAACGTGCTTGGTTAGGACCTCCTTGACCAAGCCTATCGGTTCCGCTAAACTTGCTTGGTTAGGACCTCACTGACCAAGCCTCTCGGTTCCGCTAAACATGCTTGGTTAGGACCTCCTTGACCTAGCCTCTCATTTCCGCTAAACATGCTTGGTTAGGACCTCCATGACCAAGCCTCTCGGTTCCGCTAAAGATGCTTGGTTAGGACCTCATTGACCAAGCCTCTCGGTTCCGCTAAAGATGCTTGGTTAGGACCTCATTGACCAAGCCTCTCGGTTCCGCTAAACATGCTTGGTTAGGACCTCCTTGACCAAGCCTCTCGGTTCCGCTAAAGATGCTTGGTTAGGACCTCATTGACCAAGCCTCTCGGTTCCGCTAAACATGCTTGGTTAGGACCTCCTTGACCAAGCCTCTGGGTTCCGCTAAATTTGCTTGGTTAGGACCTCCTTGACCAAGCCTCTCGGTTCCGCTAAACATGCTTGTTTAGGACCTCCTTGACCAAGCCTCACGGTTCCGCTAAACATGCTTGGTTAGGACCTCCTTGACCAAGCCTCTCGGTTCCACTAAACATGCTTGGTTAGGACCTCCTTGACCAAGCCTCTCGGTTCTGCTAAACATGCTTGGTTAGGACCTCCTTGACCAAGCCTCCCGGTTCCGCTAAACATGCTTGGTTAGGACCTCCTTGACCAAGCCTCTCGGTTCAGCTAAACTTTTTGGTTAGGACCTCCTTGACCAAGCCTCTCAGTTCCGCTAAACATGCTTGGTTAGGACCTCCTTGACCAAGCCTCTCGGTTCCGCTAAACATGCTTGGTTAGGACCTCCTTGACCAAGCCTCTAGGTTCCGCTAAACATGCTTGGTTAGGATCTCCTTTACCAAGCCTCTCGGTTCCGCTAAACATGCTTGGTTAGGACCTCCTTGACCAAGCCTCACGGTTCCGCTAAACATGCTTGGTTAGGACCTCCTTGACCAAGCCTCACGGTTCCGCTAAACATGCTTGGTTAGGACCTCCTTGACCAAGCCTCACGGTTCCGCTAAACATGCTTGGTTAGGACTTCCTTGACCAAGCCTCCCGGTTCCGCTAAACATGCTTGGTTAGGTCCTCCTTGACCAAGCCTCTCAGTTCAGCTAAACTTGCTTGGTTAGGACCTCCTTGACCAAGCCTCTCGGTTCCGCTAAACATGCTTTGTTAGGACCTCCTTGACCAAGCCTCTCGGTTCCGCTAAACATGCTTGGTTAGGACCTCCTTGACCAAGCCTTACGGTTCCGCTAAACTTGCTTGGTTAGGACCTCCTTGACCAAGCCTCTCGGTTCCGCTAAACTTGCTTGGTTAGGACCTCCTTGACCAAGCCTATCGGTTCCGCTAAACTTGCTTGGTTAGGACCTCACTGACCAAGCCTCTCGGTTCCGCTAAACATGCTTGGTTAGGACCTCCTTGACCAAGCCTCTCGTTTCCGCTAAACATGCTTGGTTAGGACCTCCTTGACCAAGCCTCTCGGTTCCGCTAAACTTGCTTGCTTAGGACCTCCTTGACCAAGCCTCTCGGTTCCTCTAAACTTGCTTGGTTAGGACCTCCTTGACCAAGCCTCACGGTTCCGCTAAACTTGCTTGGTTAGGACCTCCTTGACCAAGCCTCTCGGTTCCGCTAAACTTGCTTGGTTTGGACCTCCTTGACCAAGCCTCTCGGTTCCGCTAAACTTGCTTGGTTAGGACCTCCTTGACCAAGCCTCTCGGTTCCGCTAAAGATGCTTGGTTAGGACCTCATTGACCAAGCCTCTCGGTTCCGCTAAACATGCTTGGTTAGGACCTCCTTGACCAAGACTCTCGGTTCCGCTCAACATGCTTTGTTAGGACCTCTTTGACCAAGCCTCTTGGTTCCGCTAAACTTGCTTGGTTAGGACCTCCTTGACCAAGCCTCTTGGTTCCGCTAAACTTGCTTGGTTAGGACCTCCTTGACCAAGCCTTACGGTTCTGCTAAACTTGCTTGGTTAGCACCTTCTTGACCAAGCCTCTCGGTTCCGCTAAACTTGCTTGGTTAGGACCTCCTTGACCAAGCCTCTCGGTTCCGCTAAAGATGCTTGGTTAGGATCTCCTTGACCAAGCCTCTCGTTTCCGCTAAACATGCTTGGTTAGGACCTCCTTGACCAAGCCTCTCGGTTCCGCTAAACTTGCTTGGTTAGGACCTCCTTGACCAAGCCTCTCGGTTCCTCTAAACTTGCTTTGTTAGGACCTCCTTGACCAAGCCTCACGGTTCCGCTAAACTTGCTTGGTTAGGACCTTCTTGACCAAGCCTCTCGGTTCCGCTAAACTTGCTTGGTTAGGACCTCCTTGACCAAGGCTCTCGGTTCCGCTAAACTTGCTTGGTTAGGACCTCCTTGACCAAGCCTCTCGGTTCCGCTACAGATGCTTGGTTAGGACCTCATTGACCAAGCCTCTCGGTTCCGCTAAACATGCTTGGTTAGGACCTCCTTGACCAAGCCTCTCGGTTCCGCTAAATTTGCTTGGTTAGGACCTCCTTGACCAAGACTCTCGGTTCCGCTCAACATGCTTTGTTAGGACCTCCTTGACCAAGCCTCTTGGTTCCGCTAAACTTGCTTGGTTAGGACCTCCTTGACCAAGCCTCTTGGTTCCGCTAAACTTGCTTGGTTAGGACCTCCTTCACCAAGCCTTACGGTTCTGCTAAACTTGCTTGGTTAGGACCTTCTTGACCAAGCCTCTCGGTTCCGCTAAACTTGCTTGGTTAGGACCTCCTTGACCAAGCCTCTCGGTTCCGCTAAAGATGCTTGGTTAGGATCTCCTTGACCAAGCCTCTCGTTTCCGCTAAACATGCTTGGTTAGGACCTCCTTGACCAAGCCTCTCGGTTCCGCTAAACTTGCTTGGTTAGGACCTCCTTGACCAAGCCTCTCGGTTCCTCTAAACTTGCTTGGTTAGGACCTCCTTGACCAAGCCTCACGGTTCCGCTAAACTTGCTTGGTTAGGACCTTCTTGACCAAGCCTCTCGGTTCCGCTAAACTTGCTTGGTTAGGACCTCCTTGACCAAGGCTCTCGGTTCCGCTAAACTTGCTTGGTTAGGACCTCCTTGACCAAGCCTCTCGGTTCCGCTAAAGATGCTTGGTTAGGACCTCATTGACCAAGCCTCTCGGTTCCGCTAAACATGCTTGGTTAGGACATCCTTGACCAAGCCTCTCGGTTCTGCTAAATTTGCTTGGTTAGGACCTCCTTGACCAAGCCTCTCGGTTCCGCTAAACATGCTTGGTTAGGACCTCCTTGACCAAGCCTCACGGTTCCGCTAAACATGCTTGGTTAGGACCTCCTTGACCAAGCCTCTCGGTTCCGCTAAACATGCTTGGTTAGGACCTCCTTGACCAAGCCTCTCGGTTCTGCTAAACATGCTTGGTTAGGACCTCCTTGACCAAGCCTCCCGGTTCCGCTAAACATGCTTGGTTAGGACCTCCTTGACCAAGCCTCTCGGTTCAGCTAAACTTGCTTGGTTAGGACCTCCTTGACCAAGCCTCTCAGTTCCGCTAAACATGCTTGGTTAGGACCTCCTTGACCAAGCCTCTCGGTTCCGCTAAACATGCTTGGTTAGGACCTCCTTGACCAAGCCTCTAGGTTCCGCGAAACTTGCTTGGTTAGGATCTCCTTTACCAAGCCTCTCGGTTCCGCTAAACATGCTTGGTTAGGACCTCCTTGACCAAGCCTCACGGTTCCGCTAAACATGCTTGGTTAGGACCTCCTTGACCAAGCCTCACGGTTCCGCTAAACATGCTTGGTTAGGACCTCCTTGACCAAGCCTCACGGTTCCGCTAAACATGCTTGGTTAGGACTTCCTTGACCAAGCCTCCCGGTTCCGCTAAACATGCTTGGTTAGGTCCTCCTTGACCAAGCCTCTCAGTTCAGCTAAACTTGCTTGGTTAGGACCTCCTTGACCAAGCCTCTCGGTTCCGCTAAACATGCTTTGTTAGGACCTCCTTGACCAAGCCTCTCGGTTCCGCTAAACATGCTTGGTTAGGACCTCCTTGACCAAGCCTCTCGGTTCAGCTAAACTTGCTTGGTTAGGACCTCCTTGACCAAGACTCTCGGTTCCGCTAAACATGCTTTGTTAGGACCTCCTTGACCAAGCCTCTTGGTTCGGCTAAACTTGCTTGGTTAGGACCTCCTTGACCAAGCCTCTCGGTTCCGCTAAACTTGCTTGGTTAGGACCTCCTTGACCAAGCCTTACGGTTCCGCTAAACTTGCTTGGTTAGGACCTTCTTGACCAAGCCTCTCGGTTCCGCTAAACTTGCTTGGTTAGGACCTCCTTGACCAAGCCTCTCGGTTCCGCTAAACTTGCTTGGTTAGGACCTCCTTGACCAAGCCTCTCGGTTCCGCTAAAGATGCTTGGTTAGGATCTCCTTGACCAAGCCTCTCGTTTCCGCTAAACATGCTTGGTTAGGACCTCCTTGACCAAGCCTCTCGGTTCCGCTAAACTTGCTTGGTTAGGACCTCCTTGACCAAACCTCTCGGTTCCTCTAAACGTGCTTGGTTAGGACCTCCTTGACCAAGCCTCACGGTTCCGCTAAACTTGCTTGGTTAGGACCTCCTTCACCAAGCCTTACGGTTCTGCTAAACTTGCTTGGTTAGGACCTTCTTGACCAAGCCTCTCGGTTCCGCTAAACTTGCTTGGTTAGGACCTCCTTGACCAAGCCTCTCGGTTCCGCTAAAGATGCTTGGTTAGGATCTCCTTGACCAAGCCTCTCGTTTCCGCTAAACATGCTTGGTTAGGACCTCCTTGACCAAGCCTCTCGGTTCCGCTAAACTTGCTTGGTTAGGACCTCCTTGACCAAGCCTCTCGGTTCCTCTAAACTTGCTTGGTTAGGACCTCCTTGACCAAGCCTCACGGTTCCGCTAAACTTGCTTGGTTAGGACCTTCTTGACCAAGCCTCTCGGTTCCGCTAAACTTGCTTGGTTAGGACCTCCTTGACCAAGGCTCTCGGTTCCGCTAAACTTGCTTGGTTAGGACCTCCTTGACCAAGCCTCTCGGTTCCGCTAAAGATGCTTGGTTAGGACCTCATTGACCAAGCCTCTCGGTTCCGCTAAACATGCTTGGTTAGGACCTCCTTGACCAAGCCTCTCGGTTCTGCTAAATTTGCTTGGTTAGGACCTCCTTGACCAAGCCTCTCGGTTCCGCTAAACATGCTTGGTTAGGACCTCCTTGACCAAGCCTCACGGTTCCGCTAAACATGCTTGGTTAGGACCTCCTTGACCAAGCCTCTCGGTTCCGCTAAACATGCTTGGTTAGGACCTCCTTGACCAAGCCTCTCGGTTCTGCTAAACATGCTTGGTTAGGACCTCCTTGACCAAGCCTCCCGGTTCCGCTAAACATGCTTGGTTAGGACCTCCTTGACCAAGCCTCTCGGTTCAGCTAAACTTGCTTGGTTAGGACCTCCTTGACCAAGCCTCTCAGTTCCGCTAAACATGCTTGGTTAGGACCTCCTTGACCAAGCCTCTCGGTTCCGCTAAACATGCTTGGTTAGGACCTCCTTGACCAAGCCTCTAGGTTCCGCGAAACTTGCTTGGTTAGGATCTCCTTTACCAAGCCTCTCGGTTCCGCTAAACATGCTTGGTTAGGACCTCCTTGACCAAGCCTCACGGTTCCGCTAAACATGCTTGGTTAGGACCTCCTTGACCAAGCCTCACGGTTCCACTAAACATGCTTGGTTAGGACCTCCTTGACCAAGCCTCACGGTTCCGCTAAACATGCTTGGTTAGGACTTCCTTGACCAAGCCTCCCGGTTCCGCTAAACATGCTTGGTTAGGTCCTCCTTGACCAAGCCTCTCAGTTCAGCTAAACTTGCTTGGTTAGGACCTCCTTGACCAAGCCTCTCGGTTCCGCTAAACATGCTTTGTTAGGACCTCCTTGACCAAGCCTCTCGGTTCCGCTAAACATGCTTGGTTAGGACCTCCTTGACCAAGCCTCTCGGTTCAGCTAAACTTGCTTGGTTAGGACCTCCTTGACCAAGACTCTCGGTTCCGCTAAACATGCTTTGTTAGGACCTCCTTGACCAAGCCTCTTGGTTCGGCTAAACTTGCTTGGTTAGGACCTCCTTGACCAAGCCTCTCGGTTCCGCTAAACTTGCTTGGTTAGGACCTCCTTGACCAAGCCTTACGGTTCCGCTAAACTTGCTTGGTTAGGACCTTCTTGACCAAGCCTCTCGGTTCCGCTAAACTTGCTTGGTTAGGACCTCCTTGACCAAGCCTCTCGGTTCCGCTAAACTTGCTTGGTTAGGACCTCCTTGACCAAGCCTCTCGGTTCCGCTAAAGATGCTTGGTTAGGATCTCCTTGACCAAGCCTCTCGTTTCCGCTAAACATGCTTGGTTAGGACCTCCTTGACCAAGCCTCTCGGTTCCGCTAAACTTGCTTGGTTAGGACCTCCTTGACCAAACCTCTCGGTTCCTCTAAACTTGCTTGGTTAGGACCTCCTTGACCAAGCCTCACGGTTCCGCTAAACTTGCTTGGTTAGGACATCCTTGACCAAGCCTCTCGGTTCCGCTAAACTTGCTTGGTTAGGACCTCCTTAACCAAGCCTCTCGGTTCCGCTAAACTTGCTTGGTTAGGACCTCCTTGACCAAGCCTCTCGGTTCCGCTAAAGATGCTTGGTTAGGACCTCATTGACCAAGCCTCTCGGTTCCGCTAAACATGCTTGGTTAGGACCTCCTTGACCAAGCCTCTCGGTTCCGCTAAAGATGCTTGGTTAGGATCTCCTTGACCAAGCCTCTCGTTTCCGCTAAACATGCTTGGTTAGGACCTCCTTGACCAAGCCTCTCGGTTCCGCTAAACTTGCTTGGTTAGGACCTCCTTGACCAAACCTCTCGGTTCCTCTAAACGTGCTTGGTTAGGACCTCCTTGACCAAGCCTCACGGTTCCGCTAAACTTGCTTGGTTAGGACCTCCTTCACCAAGCCTTACGGTTCTGCTAAACTTGCTTGGTTAGGACCTTCTTGACCAAGCCTCTCGGTTCCGCTAAACTTGCTTGGTTAGGACCTCCTTGACCAAGCCTCTCGGTTCCGCTAAAGATGCTTGGTTAGGATCTCCTTGACCAAGCCTCTCGTTTCCGCTAAACATGCTTGGTTAGGACCTCCTTGACCAAGCCTCTCGGTTCCGCTAAACTTGCTTGGTTAGGACCTCCTTGACCAAGCCTCTCGGTTCCTCTAAACTTGCTTGGTTAGGACCTCCTTGACCAAGCCTCACGGTTCCGCTAAACTTGCTTGGTTAGGACCTTCTTGACCAAGCCTCTCGGTTCCGCTAAACTTGCTTGGTTAGGACCTCCTTGACCAAGGCTCTCGGTTCCGCTAAACTTGCTTGGTTAGGACCTCCTTGACCAAGCCTCTCGGTTCCGCTAAAGATGCTTGGTTAGGACCTCATTGACCAAGCCTCTCGGTTCCGCTAAACATGCTTGGTTAGGACCTCCTTGACCAAGCCTCTCGGTTCTGCTAAATTTGCTTGGTTAGGACCTCCTTGACCAAGCCTCTCGGTTCCGCTAAACATGCTTGGTTAGGACCTCCTTGACCAAGCCTCACGGTTCCGCTAAACATGCTTGGTTAGGACCTCCTTGACCAAGCCTCTCGGTTCCGCTAAACATGCTTGGTTAGGACCTCCTTGACCAAGCCTCTCGGTTCTGCTAAACATGCTTGGTTAGGACCTCCTTGACCAAGCCTCCCGGTTCCGCTAAACATGCTTGGTTAGGACCTCCTTGACCAAGCCTCTCGGTTCAGCTAAACTTGCTTGGTTAGGACCTCCTTGACCAAGCCTCTCAGTTCCGCTAAACATGCTTGGTTAGGACCTCCTTGACCAAGCCTCTCGGTTCCGCTAAACATGCTTGGTTAGGACCTCCTTGACCAAGCCTCTAGGTTCCGCGAAACTTGCTTGGTTAGGATCTCCTTTACCAAGCCTCTCGGTTCCGCTAAACATGCTTGGTTAGGACCTCCTTGACCAAGCCTCACGGTTCCGCTAAACATGCTTGGTTAGGACCTCCTTGACCAAGCCTCACGGTTCCGCTAAACATGCTTGGTTAGGACCTCCTTGACCAAGCCTCACGGTTCCGCTAAACATGCTTGGTTAGGACTTCCTTGACCAAGCCTCCCGGTTCCGCTAAACATGCTTGGTTAGGTCCTCCTTGACCAAGCCTCTCAGTTCAGCTAAACTTGCTTGGTTAGGACCTCCTTGACCAAGCCTCTCGGTTCCGCTAAACATGCTTTGTTAGGACCTCCTTGACCAAGCCTCTCGGTTCCGCTAAACATGCTTGGTTAGGACCTCCTTGACCAAGCCTCTCGGTTCAGCTAAACTTGCTTGGTTAGGACCTCCTTGACCAAGACTCTCGGTTCCGCTAAACATGCTTTGTTAGGACCTCCTTGACCAAGCCTCTTGGTTCGGCTAAACTTGCTTGGTTAGGACCTCCTTGACCAAGCCTCTCGGTTCCGCTAAACTTGCTTGGTTAGGACCTCCTTGACCAAGCCTTACGGTTCCGCTAAACTTGCTTGGTTAGGACCTTCTTGACCAAGCCTCTCGGTTCCGCTAAACTTGCTTGGTTAGGACCTCCTTGACCAAGCCTCTCGGTTCCGCTAAACTTGCTTGGTTAGGACCTCCTTGACCAAGCCTCTCGGTTCCGCTAAAGATGCTTGGTTAGGATCTCCTTGACCAAGCCTCTCGTTTCCGCTAAACATGCTTGGTTAGGACCTCCTTGACCAAGCCTCTCGGTTCCGCTAAACTTGCTTGGTTAGGACCTCCTTGACCAAACCTCTCGGTTCCTCTAAACATGCTTGGTTAGGACTTCCTTGACCAAGCCTCCCGGTTCCGCTAAACATGCTTGGTTAGGTCCTCCTTGACCAAGCCTCTCAGTTCTGCTAAACTTGCTTGGTTAGGACCTCCTTGACCAAGCCTCTCGGTTCCGCTAAACATGCTTTGTTAGGACCTCCTTGACCAAGCCTCTCGGTTCCGCTAAACATGCTTGGTTAGGACCTCCTTGACCAAGCCTCTCGGTTCCGCTAAACGTGCTTGGTTAGGACCTCCTTGACCAAGCCTATCGGTTCCGCTAAACTTGCTTGGTTAGGACCTCACTGACCAAGCCTCTCGGTTCCGCTAAACATGCTTGGTTAGGACCTCCTTGACCTAGCCTCTCATTTCCGCTAAACATGCTTGGTTAGGACCTCCATGACCAAGCCTCTCGGTTCCGCTAAAGATGCTTGGTTAGGACCTCATTGACCAAGCCTCTCGGTTCCGCTAAAGATGCTTGGTTAGGACCTCATTGACCAAGCCTCTCGGTTCCGCTAAACATGCTTGGTTAGGACCTCCTTGACCAAGCCTCTCGGTTCCGCTAAAGATGCTTGGTTAGGACCTCATTGACCAAGCCTCTCGGTTCCGCTAAACATGCTTGGTTAGGACCTCCTTGACCAAGCCTCTGGGTTCCGCTAAATTTGCTTGGTTAGGACCTCCTTGACCAAGCCTCTCGGTTCCGCTAAACATGCTTGTTTAGGACCTCCTTGACCAAGCCTCACGGTTCCGCTAAACATGCTTGGTTAGGACCTCCTTGACCAAGCCTCTCGGTTCCACTAAACATGCTTGGTTAGGACCTCCTTGACCAAGCCTCTCGGTTCTGCTAAACATGCTTGGTTAGGACCTCCTTGACCAAGCCTCCCGGTTCCGCTAAACATGCTTGGTTAGGACCTCCTTGACCAAGCCTCTCGGTTCAGCTAAACTTTTTGGTTAGGACCTCCTTGACCAAGCCTCTCAGTTCCGCTAAACATGCTTGGTTAGGACCTCCTTGACCAAGCCTCTCGGTTCCGCTAAACATGCTTGGTTAGGACCTCCTTGACCAAGCCTCTAGGTTCCGCTAAACATGCTTGGTTAGGATCTCCTTTACCAAGCCTCTCGGTTCCGCTAAACATGCTTGGTTAGGACCTCCTTGACCAAGCCTCACGGTTCCGCTAAACATGCTTGGTTAGGACCTCCTTGACCAAGCCTCACGGTTCCGCTAAACATGCTTGGTTAGGACCTCCTTGACCAAGCCTCACGGTTCCGCTAAACATGCTTGGTTAGGACTTCCTTGACCAAGCCTCCCGGTTCCGCTAAACATGCTTGGTTAGGTCCTCCTTGACCAAGCCTCTCAGTTCAGCTAAACTTGCTTGGTTAGGACCTCCTTGACCAAGCCTCTCGGTTCCGCTAAACATGCTTTGTTAGGACCTCCTTGACCAAGCCTCTCGGTTCCGCTAAACATGCTTGGTTAGGACCTCCTTGACCAAGCCTTACGGTTCCGCTAAACTTGCTTGGTTAGGACCTCCTTGACCAAGCCTCTCGGTTCCGCTAAACTTGCTTGGTTAGGACCTCCTTGACCAAGCCTATCGGTTCCGCTAAACTTGCTTGGTTAGGACCTCACTGACCAAGCCTCTCGGTTCCGCTAAACATGCTTGGTTAGGACCTCCTTGACCAAGCCTCTCGTTTCCGCTAAACATGCTTGGTTAGGACCTCCTTGACCAAGCCTCTCGGTTCCGCTAAACTTGCTTGCTTAGGACCTCCTTGACCAAGCCTCTCGGTTCCTCTAAACTTGCTTGGTTAGGACCTCCTTGACCAAGCCTCACGGTTCCGCTAAACTTGCTTGGTTAGGACCTCCTTGACCAAGCCTCTCGGTTCCGCTAAACTTGCTTGGTTTGGACCTCCTTGACCAAGCCTCTCGGTTCCGCTAAACTTGCTTGGTTAGGACCTCCTTGACCAAGCCTCTCGGTTCCGCTAAAGATGCTTGGTTAGGACCTCATTGACCAAGCCTCTCGGTTCCGCTAAACATGCTTGGTTAGGACCTCCTTGACCAAGACTCTCGGTTCCGCTCAACATGCTTTGTTAGGACCTCTTTGACCAAGCCTCTTGGTTCCGCTAAACTTGCTTGGTTAGGACCTCCTTGACCAAGCCTCTTGGTTCCGCTAAACTTGCTTGGTTAGGACCTCCTTGACCAAGCCTTACGGTTCTGCTAAACTTGCTTGGTTAGCACCTTCTTGACCAAGCCTCTCGGTTCCGCTAAACTTGCTTGGTTAGGACCTCCTTGACCAAGCCTCTCGGTTCCGCTAAAGATGCTTGGTTAGGATCTCCTTGACCAAGCCTCTCGTTTCCGCTAAACATGCTTGGTTAGGACCTCCTTGACCAAGCCTCTCGGTTCCGCTAAACTTGCTTGGTTAGGACCTCCTTGACCAAGCCTCTCGGTTCCTCTAAACTTGCTTTGTTAGGACCTCCTTGACCAAGCCTCACGGTTCCGCTAAACTTGCTTGGTTAGGACCTTCTTGACCAAGCCTCTCGGTTCCGCTAAACTTGCTTGGTTAGGACCTCCTTGACCAAGGCTCTCGGTTCCGCTAAACTTGCTTGGTTAGGACCTCCTTGACCAAGCCTCTCGGTTCCGCTACAGATGCTTGGTTAGGACCTCATTGACCAAGCCTCTCGGTTCCGCTAAACATGCTTGGTTAGGACCTCCTTGACCAAGCCTCTCGGTTCCGCTAAATTTGCTTGGTTAGGACCTCCTTGACCAAGACTCTCGGTTCCGCTCAACATGCTTTGTTAGGACCTCCTTGACCAAGCCTCTTGGTTCCGCTAAACTTGCTTGGTTAGGACCTCCTTGACCAAGCCTCTTGGTTCCGCTAAACTTGCTTGGTTAGGACCTCCTTCACCAAGCCTTACGGTTCTGCTAAACTTGCTTGGTTAGGACCTTCTTGACCAAGCCTCTCGGTTCCGCTAAACTTGCTTGGTTAGGACCTCCTTGACCAAGCCTCTCGGTTCCGCTAAAGATGCTTGGTTAGGATCTCCTTGACCAAGCCTCTCGTTTCCGCTAAACATGCTTGGTTAGGACCTCCTTGACCAAGCCTCTCGGTTCCGCTAAACTTGCTTGGTTAGGACCTCCTTGACCAAGCCTCTCGGTTCCTCTAAACTTGCTTGGTTAGGACCTCCTTGACCAAGCCTCACGGTTCCGCTAAACTTGCTTGGTTAGGACCTTCTTGACCAAGCCTCTCGGTTCCGCTAAACTTGCTTGGTTAGGACCTCCTTGACCAAGGCTCTCGGTTCCGCTAAACTTGCTTGGTTAGGACCTCCTTGACCAAGCCTCTCGGTTCCGCTAAAGATGCTTGGTTAGGACCTCATTGACCAAGCCTCTCGGTTCCGCTAAACATGCTTGGTTAGGACATCCTTGACCAAGCCTCTCGGTTCTGCTAAATTTGCTTGGTTAGGACCTCCTTGACCAAGCCTCTCGGTTCCGCTAAACATGCTTGGTTAGGACCTCCTTGACCAAGCCTCACGGTTCCGCTAAACATGCTTGGTTAGGACCTCCTTGACCAAGCCTCTCGGTTCCGCTAAACATGCTTGGTTAGGACCTCCTTGACCAAGCCTCTCGGTTCTGCTAAACATGCTTGGTTAGGACCTCCTTGACCAAGCCTCCCGGTTCCGCTAAACATGCTTGGTTAGGACCTCCTTGACCAAGCCTCTCGGTTCAGCTAAACTTGCTTGGTTAGGACCTCCTTGACCAAGCCTCTCAGTTCCGCTAAACATGCTTGGTTAGGACCTCCTTGACCAAGCCTCTCGGTTCCGCTAAACATGCTTGGTTAGGACATCCTTGACCAAGCCTCTAGGTTCCGCGAAACTTGCTTGGTTAGGATCTCCTTTACCAAGCCTCTCGGTTCCGCTAAACATGCTTGGTTAGGACCTCCTTGACCAAGCCTCACGGTTCCGCTAAACATGCTTGGTTAGGACCTCCTTGACCAAGCCTCACGGTTCCGCTAAACATGCTTGGTTAGGACCTCCTTGACCAAGCCTCACGGTTCCGCTAAACATGCTTGGTTAGGACTTCCTTGACCAAGCCTCCCGGTTCCGCTAAACATGCTTGGTTAGGTCCTCCTTGACCAAGCCTCTCAGTTCAGCTAAACTTGCTTGGTTAGGACCTCCTTGACCAAGCCTCTCGGTTCCGCTAAACATGCTTTGTTAGGACCTCCTTGACCAAGCCTCTCGGTTCCGCTAAACATGCTTGGTTAGGACCTCCTTGACCAAGCCTCTCGGTTCAGCTAAACTTGCTTGGTTAGGACCTCCTTGACCAAGACTCTCGGTTCCGCTAAACATGCTTTGTTAGGACCTCCTTGACCAAGCCTCTTGGTTCGGCTAAACTTGCTTGGTTAGGACCTCCTTGACCAAGCCTCTCGGTTCCGCTAAACTTGCTTGGTTAGGACCTCCTTGACCAAGCCTTACGGTTCCGCTAAACTTGCTTGGTTAGGACCTTCTTGACCAAGCCTCTCGGTTCCGCTAAACTTGCTTGGTTAGGACCTCCTTGACCAAGCCTCTCGGTTCCGCTAAACTTGCTTGGTTAGGACCTCCTTGACCAAGCCTCTCGGTTCCGCTAAAGATGCTTGGTTAGGATCTCCTTGACCAAGCCTCTCGTTTCCGCTAAACATGCTTGGTTAGGACCTCCTTGACCAAGCCTCTCGGTTCCGCTAAACTTGCTTGGTTAGGACCTCCTTGACCAAACCTCTCGGTTCCTCTAAACGTGCTTGGTTAGGACCTCCTTGACCAAGCCTCACGGTTCCGCTAAACTTGCTTGGTTAGGACCTCCTTCACCAAGCCTTACGGTTCTGCTAAACTTGCTTGGTTAGGACCTTCTTGACCAAGCCTCTCGGTTCCGCTAAACTTGCTTGGTTAGGACCTCCTTGACCAAGCCTCTCGGTTCCGCTAAAGATGCTTGGTTAGGATCTCCTTGACCAAGCCTCTCGTTTCCGCTAAACATGCTTGGTTAGGACCTCCTTGACCAAGCCTCTCGGTTCCGCTAAACTTGCTTGGTTAGGACCTCCTTGACCAAGCCTCTCGGTTCCTCTAAACTTGCTTGGTTAGGACCTCCTTGACCAAGCCTCACGGTTCCGCTAAACTTGCTTGGTTAGGACCTTCTTGACCAAGCCTCTCGGTTCCGCTAAACTTGCTTGGTTAGGACCTCCTTGACCAAGGCTCTCGGTTCCGCTAAACTTGCTTGGTTAGGACCTCCTTGACCAAGCCTCTCGGTTCCGCTAAAGATGCTTGGTTAGGACCTCATTGACCAAGCCTCTCGGTTCCGCTAAACATGCTTGGTTAGGACCTCCTTGACCAAGCCTCTCGGTTCTGCTAAATTTGCTTGGTTAGGACCTCCTTGACCAAGCCTCTCGGTTCCGCTAAACATGCTTGGTTAGGACCTCCTTGACCAAGCCTCACGGTTCCGCTAAACATGCTTGGTTAGGACCTCCTTGACCAAGCCTCTCGGTTCCGCTAAACATGCTTGGTTAGGACCTCCTTGACCAAGCCTCTCGGTTCTGCTAAACATGCTTGGTTAGGACCTCCTTGACCAAGCCTCCCGGTTCCGCTAAACATGCTTGGTTAGGACCTCCTTGACCAAGCCTCTCGGTTCAGCTAAACTTGCTTGGTTAGGACCTCCTTGACCAAGCCTCTCAGTTCCGCTAAACATGCTTGGTTAGGACCTCCTTGACCAAGCCTCTCGGTTCCGCTAAACATGCTTGGTTAGGACCTCCTTGACCAAGCCTCTAGGTTCCGCGAAACTTGCTTGGTTAGGATCTCCTTTACCAAGCCTCTCGGTTCCGCTAAACATGCTTGGTTAGGACCTCCTTGACCAAGCCTCACGGTTCCGCTAAACATGCTTGGTTAGGACCTCCTTGACCAAGCCTCACGGTTCCACTAAACATGCTTGGTTAGGACCTCCTTGACCAAGCCTCACGGTTCCGCTAAACATGCTTGGTTAGGACTTCCTTGACCAAGCCTCCCGGTTCCGCTAAACATGCTTGGTTAGGTCCTCCTTGACCAAGCCTCTCAGTTCAGCTAAACTTGCTTGGTTAGGACCTCCTTGACCAAGCCTCTCGGTTCCGCTAAACATGCTTTGTTAGGACCTCCTTGACCAAGCCTCTCGGTTCCGCTAAACATGCTTGGTTAGGACCTCCTTGACCAAGCCTCTCGGTTCAGCTAAACTTGCTTGGTTAGGACCTCCTTGACCAAGACTCTCGGTTCCGCTAAACATGCTTTGTTAGGACCTCCTTGACCAAGCCTCTTGGTTCGGCTAAACTTGCTTGGTTAGGACCTCCTTGACCAAGCCTCTCGGTTCCGCTAAACTTGCTTGGTTAGGACCTCCTTGACCAAGCCTTACGGTTCCGCTAAACTTGCTTGGTTAGGACCTTCTTGACCAAGCCTCTCGGTTCCGCTAAACTTGCTTGGTTAGGACCTCCTTGACCAAGCCTCTCGGTTCCGCTAAACTTGCTTGGTTAGGACCTCCTTGACCAAGCCTCTCGGTTCCGCTAAAGATGCTTGGTTAGGATCTCCTTGACCAAGCCTCTCGTTTCCGCTAAACATGCTTGGTTAGGACCTCCTTGACCAAGCCTCTCGGTTCCGCTAAACTTGCTTGGTTAGGACCTCCTTGACCAAACCTCTCGGTTCCTCTAAACTTGCTTGGTTAGGACCTCCTTGACCAAGCCTCACGGTTCCGCTAAACTTGCTTGGTTAGGACATCCTTGACCAAGCCTCTCGGTTCCGCTAAACTTGCTTGGTTAGGACCTCCTTAACCAAGCCTCTCGGTTCCGCTAAACTTGCTTGGTTAGGACCTCCTTGACCAAGCCTCTCGGTTCCGCTAAAGATGCTTGGTTAGGACCTCATTGACCAAGCCTCTCGGTTCCGCTAAACATGCTTGGTTAGGACCTCCTTGACCAAGCCTCTCGGTTCCGCTAAATTTGCTTGGTTAGGACCTCCTTGACCAAGCCTCTCGGTTCCGCTAAACATGCTTGGTTAGGACCTCCTTGACCAAGCCTCACGGTTCCGCTAAACATGCTTGGTTAGGACCTCCTTGACCAAGCCTCTCGGTTCCGCTAAACATGCTTGGTTAGGACCTCCTTGACCAAGCCTCTCGGTTCTGCTAAACATGCTTGGTTAGGACCTCCTTGACCAAGCCTCCCGGTTCCGCTAAACATGCTTGGTTAGGACCTCCTTGACCAAGCCTCTCGGTTCAGCTAAACTTGCTTGGTTAGGACCTCCTTGACCAAGCCTCTCAGTTCCGCTAAACATGCTTGGTTAGGACCTCCTTGACCAAGCCTCTCGGTTCCGCTAAACATGCTTGGTTAGGACCTCCTTGACCAAGCCTCTAGGTTCCGCTAAACTTGCTTGGTTAGGATCTCCTTTACCAAGCCTCTCGGTTCCGCTAAACATGCTTGGTTAGGACCTCCTTGACCAAGCCTCACGGTTCCGCTAAACATGCTTGGTTAGGACCTCCTTGACCAAGCCTCACGGTTCCGCTAAACATGCTTGGTTAGGACCTCCTTGACCAAGCCTCACGGTTCCGCTAAACATGCTTGGTTAGGACTTCCTTGACCAAGCCTCCCGGTTCCGCTAAACATGCTTGGTTAGGTCCTCCTTGACCAAGCCTCTCAGTTCTGCTAAACTTGCTTGGTTAGGACCTCCTTGACCAAGCCTCTCGGTTCCCTAAACATGCTTTGTTAGGACCTCCTTGACCAAGCCTCTCGGTTCCGCTAAACATGCTTGGTTAGGACCTCCTTGACCAAGCCTTACGGTTCTGCTAAACTTGCTTGGTTAGGACCTCCTTGACCAAGCCTCTCGGTTCCGCTAAACATGCTTGGTTAGGACCTCCATGACCAAGCCTCTCGGTTCCGCTAAAGATGCTTGGTTAGGACCTCATTGACCAAGCCTCTCGGTTCCGCTAAAGATGCTTGGTTAGGACCTCATTGACCAAGCCTCTCGGTTCCGCTAAACATGCTTGGTTAGGACCTCCTTGACCAAGCCTCTCGGTTCCGCTAAAGATGCTTGGTTAGGACCTCATTGACCAAGCCTCTCGGTTCCGCTAAACATGCTTGGTTAGGACCTCCTTGACCAAGCCTCTGGGTTCCGCTAAATTTGCTTGGTTAGGACCTCCCTGACCAAGCCTCTCGGTTCCGCTAAACATGCTTGTTTAGGACCTCCTTGACCAAGCCTCACGGTTCCGCTAAATATGCTTGGTTAGGACCTCCTTGACCAAGCCTCTCGGTTCCACTAAACATGCTTGGTTAGGACCTCCTTGACCAAGCCTCTCGGTTCTGCTAAACATGCTTTGTTAGGACCTCCTTGACCAAGCCTCCCGGTTCCGCTAAACATGCTTGGTTAGGACCTCCTTGACCAAGCCTCTCGGTTCAGCTAAACTTTTTGGTTAGGACCTCCTTGACCAAGCCTCTCAGTTCCGCTAAACATGCTTGGTTAGGACCTCCTTGACCAAGCCTCTCGGTTCCGCTAAACATGCTTGGTTAGGACCTCCTTGACCAAGCCTCTAGGTTCCGCTAAACATGCTTGGTTAGGATCTCCTTTACCAAGCCTCTCGGTTCCGCTAAACATGCTTGGTTAGGACCTCCTTGACCAAGCCTCACGGTTCCGCTAAACATGCTTGGTTAGGACCTCCTTGACCAAGCCTCACGGTTCCGCTAAACATGCTTGGTTAGGACCTCCTTGACCAAGCCTCACGGTTCCGCTAAACATGCTTGGTTAGGACTTCCTTGACCAAGCCTCCCGGTTCCGCTAAACATGCTTGGTTAGGTCCTCCTTGACCAAGCCTCTCAGTTCAGCTAAACTTGCTTGGTTAGGACCTCCTTGACCAAGCCTCTCGGTTCCGCTATACATGCTTTGTTAGGACCTTCTTGACCAAGCCTCTCGGTTCCGCTAAACATGCTTGGTTAGGACCTCCTTGACCAAGCCTTACGGTTCCGCTAAACTTGCTTGGTTAGGACCTCCTTGACCAAGCCTCTCGGTTCCGCTAAACTTGCTTGGTTAGGTCCTCCTTGACCAAGCCTATCGGTTCCGCTAAACTTGCTTGGTTAGGACCTCACTGACCAAGCCTCTCGGTTCCGCTAAACATGCTTGGTTAGGACCTCCTTGACCAAGCCTCTCGTTTCCGCTAAACATGCTTGGTTAGGACCTCCTTGACCAAGCCTCTCGGTTCCGCTAAACTTGCTTGCTTAGGACCTCCTTGACCAAGCCTCTCGGTTCCGCTAAACTTGCTTGGTTTGGACCTCCTTGACCAAGCCTCTCGGTTCCGCTAAACTTGCTTGGTTAGGACCTCCTTGACCAAGCCTCTCGGTTCCGCTAAAGATGCTTGGTTAGGACCTCATTGACCAAGCCTCTCGGTTCCGCTAAACATGCTTGGTTAGGACCTCCTTGACCAAGACTCTCGGTTCCGCTCAACATGCTTTGTTAGGACCTCTTTGACCAAGCCTCTTGGTTCCGCTAAACTTGCTTGGTTAGGACCTCCTTGACCAAGCCTCTTGGTTCCGCTAAACTTGCTTGGTTAGGACCTCCTTGACCAAGCCTTACGGTTCTGCTAAACTTGCTTGGTTAGCACCTTCTTGACCAAGCCTCTCGGTTCCGCTAAACTTGCTTGGTTAGGACCTCCTTGACCAAGCCTCTCGGTTCCGCTAAAGATGCTTGGTTAGGATCTCCTTGACCAAGCCTCTCGTTTCCGCTAAACATGCTTGGTTAGGACCTCCTTGACCAAGCCTCTCGGTTCCGCTAAACTTGCTTGGTTAGGACCTCCTTGACCAAGCCTCTCGGTTCCTCTAAACTTGCTTGGTTAGGACCTCCTTGACCAAGCCTCACGGTTCCGCTAAACTTGCTTGGTTAGGACCTTCTTGACCAAGCCTCTCGGTTCCGCTAAACTTGCTTGGTTAGGACCTCCTTGACCAAGGCTCTCGGTTCCGCTAAACTTGCTTGGTTAGGACCTCCTTGACCAAGCCTCTCGGTTCCGCTAAAGATGCTTGGTTAGGACCTCATTGACCAAGCCTCTCGGTTCCGCTAAACATGCTTGGTTAGGACCTCCTTGACCAAGCCTCTCGGTTCCGCTAAATTTGCTTGGTTAGGACCTCCTTGACCAAGACTCTCGGTTCCGCTCAACATGCTTTGTTAGGACCTCCTTGACCAAGCCTCTTGGTTCCGCTAAACTTGCTTGGTTAGGACCTCCTTGACCAAGCCTCTTGGTTCCGCTAAACTTGCTTGGTTAGGACCTCCTTCACCAAGCCTTACGGTTCTGCTAAACTTGCTTGGTTAGGACCTTCTTGACCAAGCCTCTCGGTTCCGCTAAACTTGCTTGGTTAGGACCTCCTTGACCAAGCCTCTCGGTTCCGCTAAAGATGCTTGGTTAGGATCTCCTTGACCAAGCCTCTCGTTTCCGCTAAACATGCTTGGTTAGGACCTCCTTGACCAAGCCTCTCGGTTCCGCTAAACTTGCTTGGTTAGGACCTCCTTGACCAATCCTCTCGGTTCCTCTAAACTTGCTTGGTTAGGACCTCCTTGACCAAGCCTCACGGTTCCGCTAAACTTGCTTGGTTAGGACCTTCTTGACCAAGCCTCTCGGTTCCGCTAAACTTGCTTGGTTAGGACCTCCTTGACCAAGGCTCTCGGTTCCGCTAAACTTGCTTGGTTAGGACCTCCTTGACCAAGCCTCTCGGTTCCGCTAAAGATGCTTGGTTAGGACCTCATTGACCAAGCCTCTCGGTTCCGCTAAACATGCTTGGTTAGTACCTCCTTGACCAAGCCTCTCGGTTCCGCTAAATTTGCTTGGTTAGGACCTCCTTGACCAAGCCTCTCGGTTCCGCTAAACATGCTTGGTTAGGACCTCCTTGACCAAGCCTCACGGTTCCGCTAAACATGCTTGGTTAGGACCTCCTTGACCAAGCCTCTCGGTTCCGCTAAACATGCTTGGTTAGGACCTCCTTGACCAAGCCTCTCGGTTCTGCTAAACATGCTTGGTTAGGACCTCCTTGATCAAGCCTCCCGGTTCCGCTAAACATGCTTGGTTAGGACCTCCTTGACCAAGCCTCTCGGTTCAGCTAAACTTGCTTGGTTAGGACCTCCTTGACCAAGCCTCTCAGTTCCGCTAAACATGCTTGGTTAGGACCTCCTTGACCAAGCCTCTCGGTTCCGCTAAACATGCTTGGTTAGGACCTCCTTGACCAAGCCTCTAGGTTCCGCGAAACTTGCTTGGTTAGGATCTCCTTTACCAAGCCTCTCGGTTCCGCTAAACATGCTTGGTTAGGACCTCCTTGACCAAGCCTCACGGTTCCGCTAAACATGCTTGGTTAGGACCTCCTTGACCAAGCCTCACGGTTCCGCTAAACATGCTTGGTTAGGACCTCCTTGACCAAGCCTCACGGTTCCGCTAAACATGCTTGGTTAGGACTTCCTTGACCAAGCCTCCCGGTTCCGCTAAACATGCTTGGTTAGGTCCTCCTTGACCAAGCCTCTCAGTTCAGCTAAACTTGCTTGGTTAGGACCTCCTTGACCAAGCCTCTCGGTTCCGCTAAACATGCTTTGTTAGGACCTCCTTGACCAAGCCTCTCGGTTCCGCTAAACATGCTTGGTTAGGACCTCCTTGACCAAGCCTTACGGTTCCGCTAAACTTGCTTGGTTAGGACCTCCTTGACCAAGCCTCTCGGTTCCGCTAAACGTGCTTGGTTAGGACCTCCTTGACCAAGCCTATCGGTTCCGCTAAACTTGCTTGGTTAGGACCTCACTGACCAAGCCTCTCGGTTCCGCTAAACATGCTTGGTTAGGACCTCCTTGACCAAGCCTCTCGTTTCCGCTAAACATGCTTGGTTAGGACCTCCTTGACCAAGCCTCTCGGTTCCGCTAAAGATGCTTGGTTAGGACCTCATTGACCAAGCCTCTCGGTTCCGCTAAAGATGCTTGGTTAGGACCTCATTGACCAAGCCTCTCGGTTCCGCTAAACATGCTTGGTTAGGACCTCCTTGACCAAGCCTCTCGGTTCCGCTAAAGATGCTTGGTTAGGACCTCATTGACCAAGCCTCTCGGTTCCGCTAAACATGCTTGGTTAGGACCTCCTTGACCAAGCCTCTCGGTTCCGCTAAATTTGCTTGGTTAGGACCTCCTTGACCAAGCCTCTCGGTTCCGCTAAACATGCTTGCTTAGGACCTCCTTGACCAAGCCTCACGGTTCCGCTAAACATGCTTGGTTAGGACCTCCTTGACCAAGCCTCTCGGTTCCACTAAACATGCTTGGTTAGGACCTCCTTGACCAAGCCTCTCGGTTCTGCTAAACATGCTTGGTTAGGACCTCCTTGACCAAGCCTCCCGGTTCCGCTAAACATGCTTGGTTAGGACCTCCTTGACCAAGCCTCTAGGTTCAGCTAAACTTGCTTGGTTAGGACCTCCTTGACCAAGCCTCTCAGTTCCGCTAAACATGCTTGGTTAGGACCTCCTTGACCAAGCCTCTCGGTTCCGCTAAACATGCTTGGTTAGGACCTCCTTGACCAAGCCTCTAGGTTCCGCTAAACATGCTTGGTTAGGATCTCCTTTACCAAGCCTCTCGGTTCCGCTAAACATGCTTGGTTAGGACCTCCTTGACCAAGCCTCACGGTTCCGCTAAACATGCTTGGTTAGGACCTCCTTGACCAAGCCTCACGGTTCCGCTAAACATGCTTGGTTAGGACCTCCTTGACCAAGCCTCACGGTTCCGCTAAACATGCTTGGTTAGGACTTCCTTGACCAAGCCTCCCGGTTCCGCTAAACATGCTTGGTTAGGTCCTCCTTGACCAAGCCTCTCAGTTCAGCTAAACTTGCTTGGTTAGGACCTCCTTGACCAAGCCTCTCGGTTCCGCTAAACATGCTTTGTTAGGACCTCCTTGACCAAGCCTCTCGGTTCCGCTAAACATGCTTGGTTAGGTCCTCCTTGACCAAGCCTTACGGTTCCGCTAAACTTGCTTGGTTAGGACCTCCTTGACCAAGCCTCTCGGTTCCGCTAAACTTGCTTGGTTAGGACCTCCTTGACCAAGCCTATCGGTTCCGCTAAACTTGCTTGGTTAGGACCTCACTGACCAAGCCTCTCGGTTCCGCTAAACATGCTTGGTTAGGACCTCCTTGACCAAGCCTCTCGTTTCCGCTAAACATGCTTGGTTAGGACCTCCTTGACCAAGCCTCTCGGTTCCGCTAAACTTGCTTGCTTAGGACCTCCTTGACCAAGCCTCTCGGTTCCTCTAAACTTGCTTGGTTAGGACCTCCTTGACCAAGCCTCACGGTTCCGCTAAACTTGCTTGGTTAGGACTTCCTTGACCAAGCCTCTCGGTTCCGCTAAACTTGCTTGGTTTGGACCTCCTTGACCAAGCCTCTCGGTTCCGCTAAACTTGCTTGGTTAGGACCTCCTTGACCAAGCCTCTCGGTTCCGCTAAAGATGCTTGGTTAGGACCTCATTGACCAAGCCTATCGGTTCCGCTAAACATGCTTGGTTAGGACCTCCTTGACCAAGACTCTCGGTTCCGCTCAACATGCTTTGTTAGGACCTCTTTGACCAAGCCTCTTGGTTCCGCTAAACTTGCTTGGTTAGGACCTCCTTGACCAAGCCTCTTGGTTCCGCTAAACTTGCTTGGTTAGGACCTCCTTGACCAAGCCTTACGGTTCTGCTAAACTTGCTTGGTTAGCACCTTCTTGACCAAGCCTCTCGGTTCCGCTAAACTTGCTTGGTTAGGACCTCCTTGACCAAGCCTCTCGGTTCCGCTAAAGATGCTTGGTTAGGATCTCCTTGACCAAGCCTCTCGTTTCCGCTAAACATGCTTGGTTAGGACCTCCTTGACCAAGCCTCTCGGTTCCGCTAAACTTGCTTGGTTAGGACCTCCTTGACCAAGCCTCTCGGTTCCTCTAAACTTGCTTGGTTAGGACCTCCTTGACCAAGCCTCACGGTTCCGCTAAACTTGCTTGGTTAGGACCTTCTTGACCAAGCCTCTCGGTTCCGCTAAACTTGCTTGGTTAGGACCTCCTTGACCAAGGCTCTCGGTTCCGCTAAACTTGCTTGGTTAGGACCTCCTTGACCAAGCCTCTCGGTTCCGCTAAAGATGCTTGGTTAGGACCTCATTGACCAAGCCTCTCGGTTCCGCTAAACATGCTTGGTTAGGACCTCCTTGACCAAGCCTCTCGGTTCCGCTAAATTTGCTTGGTTAGGACCTCCTTGACCAAGACTCTCGGTTCCGCTCAACATGCTTTGTTAGGACCTCCTTGACCAAGCCTCTTGGTTCCGCTAAACTTGCTTGGTTAGGACCTCCTTGACCAAGCCTCTTGGTTCCGCTAAACTTGCTTGGTTAGGACCTCCTTCACCAAGCCTTACGGTTCTGCTAAACTTGCTTGGTTAGGACCTTCTTGACCAAGCCTCTCGGTTCCGCTAAACTTGCTTGGTTAGGACCTCCTTGACCAAGCCTCTCGGTTCCGCTAAAGATGCTTGGTTAGGATCTCCTTGACCAAGCCTCTCGTTTCCGCTAAACATGCTTGGTTAGGACCTCCTTGACCAAGCCTCTCGGTTCCGCTAAACTTGCTTGGTTAGGACCTCCTTGACCAAGCCTCTCGGTTCCTCTAAACTTGCTTGGTTAGGACCTCCTTGACCAAGCCTCAGGGTTCCGCTAAACTTGCTTGGTTAGGACCTTCTTGACCAAGCCTCTCGGTTCCGCTAAACTTGCTTGGTTAGGACCTCCTTGACCAAGGCTCTCGGTTCCGCTAAACTTGCTTGGTTAGGACCTCCTTGACCAAGCCTCTCGGTTCCGCTAAAGATGCTTGGTTAGGACCTCATTGACCAAGCCTCTCGGTTCCGCTAAACATGCTTGGTTAGGACCTCCTTGACCAAGCCTCTCGGTTCCGCTAAATTTGCTTGGTTAGGACCTCCTTGACCAAGCCTCTCGGTTCCGCTAAACATGCTTGGTTAGGACCTCCTTGACCAAGCCTCACGGTTCCGCTAAACATGCTTGGTTAGGACCTCCTTGACCAAGCCTCTCGGTTCCGCTAAACATGCTTGGTTAGGACCTCCTTGACCAAGCCTCTCGGTTCTGCTAAACATGCTTGGTTAGGACCTCCTTGACCAAGCCTCCCGGTTCCGCTAAACATGCTTGGTTAGGACCTCCTTGACCAAGCCTCTCGGTTCAGCTAAACTTGCTTGGTTAGGACCTCCTTGACCAAGCCTCTCAGTTCCGCTAAACATGCTTGGTTAGGACCTCCTTGACCAAGCCTCTCGGTTCCGCTAAACATGCTTGGTTAGGACCTCCTTGACCAAGCCTCACGGTTCCGCTAAACATGCTTGGTTAGGACCTCCTTGACCAAGCCTCACGGTTCCGCTAAACATGCTTGGTTAGGACCTCCTTGACCAAGCCTCACGGTTCCGCTAAACATGCTTGGTTAGGACTTCCTTGACCAAGCCTCCCGGTTCCGCTAAACATACTTGGTTAGGTCCTCCTTGACCAAGCCTCTCAGTTCAGCTAAACTTGCTTGGTTAGGACCTCCTTGACCAAGCCTCTCGGTTCCGCTAAACATGCTTTGTTAGGACCTCCTTGACCAAGCCTCTCGGTTCCGCTAAACATGCTTGGTTAGGACCTCCTTGACCAAGCCTTACGGTTCCGCTAAACTTGCTTTGTTAGGACCTCCTTGACCAAGCCTCTCGGTTCCGCTAAACGTGCTTGGTTAGGACCTCCTTGACCAAGCCTATCGGTTCCGCTAAACTTGCTTGGTTAGGACCTCACTGACCAAGCCTCTCGGTTCCGCTAAACATGCTTGGTTAGGACCTCCTTGACCAAGCCTCTCGTTTCCGCTAAACATGCTTGGTTAGGACCTCCTTGACCAAGCCTCTCGGTTCCGCTAAAGATGCTTGGTTAGGACCTCATTGACCAAGCCTCTCGGTTCCGCTAAAGATGCTTGGTTAGGACCTCATTGACCAAGCCTCTCGGTTCCGCTAAACATGCTTGGTTAGGACCTCCTTGACCAAGCCTCTCGGTTCCGCTAAAGATGCTTGGTTAGGACCTCATTGACCAAGCCTCTCGGTTCCGCTAAACATGCTTGGTTAGGACCTCCTTGACCAAGCCTCTCGGTTCCGCTAAATTTGCTTGGTTAGGACCTCCTTGACCAAGCCTCTCGGTTCCGCTAAACATGCTTGCTTAGGACCTCCTTGACCAAGCCTCACGGTTCCGCTAAACATGCTTGGTTAGGACCTCCTTGACCAAGCCTCTCGGTTCCACTAAACATGCTTGGTTAGGACCTCCTTGACCAAGCCTCACGGTTCCGCTAAACATGCTTGGTTAGGACCTCCTTGACCAAGCCTCTCGGTTCCGCTAAACATGCTTGGTTAGGACCTCCTTGACCAAGCCTCTCGGTTCTGCTAAACATGCTTGGTTAGGACCTCCTTGACCAAGCCTCCCGGTTCCGCTAAACATGCTTGGTTAGGACCTCCTTGACCAAGCCTCTCGGTTCAGCTAAACTTGCTTGGTTAGGACCTCCTTGACCAAGCCTCTCAGTTCCGCTAAACATGCTTGGTTAGGACCTCCTTGACCAAGCCTCTCGGTTCCGCTAAACATGCTTGGTTAGGACCTCCTTGACCAAGCCTCACGGTTCCGCTAAACATGCTTGGTTAGGACCTCCTTGACCAAGCCTCACGGTTCCGCTAAACATGCTTGGTTAGGACCTCCTTGACCAAGCCTCACGGTTCCGCTAAACATGCTTGGTTAGGACTTCCTTGACCAAGCCTCCCGGTTCCGCTAAACATACTTGGTTAGGTCCTCCTTGACCAAGCCTCTCAGTTCAGCTAAACTTGCTTGGTTAGGACCTCCTTGACCAAGCCTCTCGGTTCCGCTAAACATGCTTTGTTAGGACCTCCTTGACCAAGCCTCTCGGTTCCGCTAAACATGCTTGGTTAGGACCTCCTTGACCAAGCCTTACGGTTCCGCTAAACTTGCTTGGTTAGGACCTCCTTGACCAAGCCTCTCGGTTCCGCTAAACGTGCTTGGTTAGGACCTCCTTGACCAAGCCTATCGGTTCCGCTAAACTTGCTTGGTTAGGACCTCACTGACCAAGCCTCTCGGTTCCGCTAAACATGCTTGGTTAGGACCTCCTTGACCAAGCCTCTCGTTTCCGCTAAACATGCTTGGTTAGGACCTCCTTGACCAAGCCTCTCGGTTCCGCTAAAGATGCTTGGTTAGGACCTCATTGACCAAGCCTCTCGGTTCCGCTAAAGATGCTTGGTTAGGACCTCATTGACCAAGCCTCTCGGTTCCGCTAAACATGCTTGGTTAGGACCTCCTTGACCAAGCCTCTCGGTTCCGCTAAAGATGCTTGGTTAGGACCTCATTGACCAAGCCTCTCGGTTCCGCTAAACATGCTTGGTTAGGACCTCCTTGACCAAGCCTCTCGGTTCCGCTAAATTTGCTTGGTTAGGACCTCCTTGACCAAGCCTCTCGGTTCCGCTAAACATGCTTGCTTAGGACCTCCTTGACCAAGCCTCACGGTTCCGCTAAACATGCTTGGTTAGGACCTCCTTGACCAAGCCTCTCGGTTCCACTAAACATGCTTGGTTAGGACCTCCTTGACCAAGCCTCTCGGTTCTGCTAAACATGCTTGGTTAGGACCTCCTTGACCAAGCCTCCCGGTTCCGCTAAACATGCTTGGTTAGGACCTCCTTGACCAAGCCTCTAGGTTCAGCTAAACTTGCTTGGTTAGGACCTCCTTGACCAAGCCTCTCAGTTCCGCTAAACATGCTTGGTTAGGACCTCCTTGACCAAGCCTCTCGGTTCCGCTAAACATGCTTGGTTAGGACCTCCTTGACCAAGCCTCTAGGTTCCGCTAAACATGCTTGGTTAGGATCTCCTTTACCAAGCCTCTCGGTTCCGCTAAACATGCTTGGTTAGGACCTCCTTGACCAAGCCTCACGGTTCCGCTAAACATGCTTGGTTAGGACCTCCTTGACCAAGCCTCACGGTTCCGCTAAACATGCTTGGTTAGGACCTCCTTGACCAAGCCTCACGGTTCCGCTAAACATGCTTGGTTAGGACTTCCTTGACCAAGCCTCCCGGTTCCGCTAAACATGCTTGGTTAGGTCCTCCTTGACCAAGCCTCTCAGTTCAGCTAAACTTGCTTGGTTAGGACCTCCTTGACCAAGCCTCTCGGTTCCGCTAAACATGCTTTGTTAGGACCTCCTTGACCAAGCCTCTCGGTTCCGCTAAACATGCTGGGTTAGGTCCTCCTTGACCAAGCCTTACGGTTCCGCTAAACTTGCTTGGTTAGGACCTCCTTGACCAAGCCTCTCGGTTCCGCTAAACTTGCTTGGTTAGGACCTCCTTGACCAAGCCTATCGGTTCCGCTAAACTTGCTTGGTTAGGACCTCACTGACCAAGCCTCTCGGTTCCGCTAAACATGCTTGGTTAGGACCTCCTTGACCAAGCCTCTCGTTTCCGCTAAACATGCTTGGTTAGGACCTCCTTGACCAAGCCTCTCGGTTCCGCTAAACTTGCTTGCTTAGGACCTCCTTGACCAAGCCTCTCGGTTCCTCTAAACTTGCTTGGTTAGGACCTCCTTGACCAAGCCTCACGGTTCCGCTAAACTTGCTTGGTTAGGACTTCCTTGACCAAGCCTCTCGGTTCCGCTAAACTTGCTTGGTTTGGACCTCCTTGACCAAGCCTCTCGGTTCCGCTAAACTTGCTTGGTTAGGACCTCCTTGACCAAGCCTCTCGGTTCCGCTAAAGATGCTTGGTTAGGACCTCATTGACCAAGCCTATCGGTTCCGCTAAACATGCTTGGTTAGGACCTCCTTGACCAAGACTCTCGGTTCCGCTCAACATGCTTTGTTAGGACCTCTTTGACCAAGCCTCTTGGTTCCGCTAAACTTGCTTGGTTAGGACCTCCTTGACCAAGCCTCTTGGTTCCGCTAAACTTGCTTGGTTAGGACCTCCTTGACCAAGCCTTACGGTTCTGCTAAACTTGCTTGGTTAGCACCTTCTTGACCAAGCCTCTCGGTTCCGCTAAACTTGCTTGGTTAGGACCTCCTTGACCAAGCCTCTCGGTTCCGCTAAAGATGCTTGGTTAGGATCTCCTTGACCAAGCCTCTCGTTTCCGCTAAACATGCTTGGTTAGGACCTCCTTGACCAAGCCTCTCGGTTCCGCTAAACTTGCTTGGTTAGGACCTCCTTGACCAAGCCTCTCGGTTCCTCTAAACTTGCTTGGTTAGGACCTCCTTGACCAAGCCTCACGGTTCCGCTAAACTTGCTTGGTTAGGACCTTCTTGACCAAGCCTCTCGGTTCCGCTAAACTTGCTTGGTTAGGACCTCCTTGACCAAGGCTCTCGGTTCCGCTAAACTTGCTTGGTTAGGACCTCCTTGACCAAGCCTCTCGGTTCCGCTAAAGATGCTTGGTTAGGACCTCATTGACCAAGCCTCTCGGTTCCGCTAAACATGCTTGGTTAGGACCTCCTTGACCAAGCCTCTCGGTTCCGCTAAATTTGCTTGGTTAGGACCTCCTTGACCAAGACTCTCGGTTCCGCTCAACATGCTTTGTTAGGACCTCCTTGACCAAGCCTCTTGGTTCCGCTAAACTTGCTTGGTTAGGACCTCCTTGACCAAGCCTCTTGGTTCCGCTAAACTTGCTTGGTTAGGACCTCCTTCACCAAGCCTTACGGTTCTGCTAAACTTGCTTGGTTAGGACCTTCTTGACCAAGCCTCTCGGTTCCGCTAAACTTGCTTGGTTAGGACCTCCTTGACCAAGCCTCTCGGTTCCGCTAAAGATGCTTGGTTAGGATCTCCTTGACCAAGCCTCTCGTTTCCGCTAAACATGCTTGGTTAGGACCTCCTTGACCAAGCCTCTCGGTTCCGCTAAACTTGCTTGGTTAGGACCTCCTTGACCAAGCCTCTCGGTTCATCTAAACTTGCTTGGTTAGGACCTCCTTGACCAAGCCTCACGGTTCCGCTAAACTTGCTTGGTTAGGACCTTCTTGACCAAGCCTCTCGGTTCCGCTAAACTTGCTTGGTTAGGACCTCCTTGACCAAGGCTCTCGGTTCCGCTAAACTTGCTTGGTTAGGACCTCCTTGACCAAGCCTCTCGGTTCCGCTAAAGATGCTTGGTTAGGACCTCATTGACCAAGCCTCTCGGTTCCGCTAAACATGCTTGGTTAGGACCTCCTTGACCAAGCCTCTCGGTTCCGCTAAATTTGCTTGGTTAGGACCTCCTTGACCAAGCCTCTCGGTTCCGCTAAACATGCTTGGTTAGGACCTCCTTGACCAAGCCTCACGGTTCCGCTAAACATGCTTGGTTAGGACCTCCTTGACCAAACCTCTCGGTTCCGCTAAACATGCTTGGTTCCGAAGTTTAAAGGGCATCGCCATTCGCTTCTCCACCCCGTTTCCATATTAAACAATGCAAATGACCCGCCGACGCTGGAGGTGGAAACAGAAAGGGCGAGGCTGCCTGCGATGCAGTGCTCTTAAAGTTTGCAAAACTCCGTGCAATTCGCAGCTCTTCGCCATGAAGATCGTTATATATTACACCAGCATTACTGCAACGGTTGAGGTACGGGACTTTTTTTGTTTAAAAGCTATGGGGTGTGTTTTTTGGTCGCTATTTGGCCCGGGATTGACCGTCTGGTCTGCGGGCGACTCCGGCTCAGCGCCGCGTCCGTGGAAGGTGGTGGGAGGCTGGAGGCTGGGAACGTTCGCCCTGGTTGTCGTTGACGTTTAGTGAACGTCTTTGCAGACAGTTCCATTAAAAAAAACCTCGGGATGTGTGGGGTGAGTCACGCCAAGTGAGCACGGCTTCTCCCCTGTGGCCCCTTTTAATTAGGACTGCTGTTGGAGGTTTTCATTGTGCTGGGGGTGAGGTGTTGTCGCGATTGGGGAGGCGTGATATTGTAGCGAGTGGGGGCAGTCGCCCGCTATGGACGAAAAGGTGGCTCCACCGCTTCAGTCACCCCAAGGTTGATCCTCATCCCTGGGTTTCCCACCTGGATTCTCAACTGGGTTTCTAGGACTGATAGGAATGTCTGATCGAATTCCCTACATGTATGAACATGTACAGAGAAACGAGATGGTGCACAGACCCTGACTTCCTGCCCATTAAAAAAAAACTTTCACTTGCTCTCTTACCAGTTGTAAGTTTCCCTTAAATAAGAAATAGTTCTATAATCAGTCTTTGTTCCCATTCTTTCTCCTTGCATTTGCATTGCTTATCACTAACTTTCGTTTCAATATTCTGTAGTTCTTTTTGAAAAGAGGAGGTGCCTATTTTTAAAGCCTCCCCTTCTTTCCACAACACGTCCTGGCCTCTTGTGGATTCTATTGCCCCAATGCTGGGATCTATGTCTTCAGCTGCCTTTTGACATTCTTGGTTAACTTTCTTGGTTTGTTCACCTGTACTCATTTCCTTTTTTTCTGCTTTGGGTTTAGCTTTAAAAAAAATTGCATCAATGCACTAAAATATGAGGAAACTAAAAAAGTTCTTTGTTTGTGATGAATAAACCAGGGATATAAAATGGCTCATGGATTCTCTTGGTGTGCATCAACTCTGTTTCTTTACTTTTGTATATGAGTTCAGTGATGTTCTCTTGGCTGTTAGACTAGCATATTTTCCAGATGGTTGGATGCTGTTCCTATTAATACCCTAATGCACTTTTAATTCACATTTTTATGATGATATGCAGTAGGATAATTTTTGAATGAGCCTTGTAAGATTTAGAGGGAATACGGGAAAAATCACCAAACGAGTTTCTCGAGAGTGCCAGGACCAGGACTCTCGAGAGTGTGAATGGAGTGCAGGTATCAGTACCCGGTCAGCCAGACACCAAACCATTAGGTTTTCTGAATAGTTGGAGAGTAGATTATAGGAGTTTTATGTATGATTGTCAAAAGTGATTTGCTAATAAGAAATGAAATGATTTTTAAAAAATAAAATTACTTATTTTTAAGCCTTCTACATTAACAGCAGCCAACAATGTTAACAGAGTTTATTTTAAAATTCTTTTCAGCTGGATAAAAAGCAGAACAACATTAAAAATATTTTGGATGGAAAGAATATACCCTACATTCTGCTGGATCTAGCAGCCGATGCAAACCTGAAAGATGAAATGAGGGAGAAAATAGGAGATCCCAAAGCAATGCCTCCACAAATATTTAATGGCGATCAGTACTGTGGGGCAAGTTGGAACCTATTCTCTTGAATTATATGGATATTAACCATCAAAACTAAATGCACATTTCTGTGTTTGTACAATTACTTTTAGTATTTTTGCTTAATGATCATTTAACATTTTTAACACATTGATTGAAGACTAGAAATTAGTTATCTTTTATTTCTAATGGGCAAAGTAATTTTGTTTGGAGCTTACCAATCATGTTTTGTTTTAAACTGTAACTAAACATGGTAACTTCTTGAATCACGTAGGCCAAAAATATTAAACCATTTAAACATGTGGAGAAAAATGTCAATCAGGTGTGCAAATGTGATTCCAACTATTTACACGTGAGGAGAGGAATTTGTCATGGAATATAGTTTATACTACAATGTTGTGGTGACCTATGGAAACCTACTCTACAATTATCTAATGTTTCCCTACCTCACACCCATAACCCCCTATTTTTTCTTACATGGAGAAAAGGTCCTTGGAGAAAAGGTTAGTAATGACAGGATTTAGGTTTAAGGATTAAGGAGATCTAGGGGCACAGTTACACAAAATCCTTGAAAATGATTACCCATATGGATATACAGTTGTTAAAAAAAACATATGGCATGCTGACCTTCAATCAGTCAGGGCATTGAGTATAGGAACTAAGATGTCTTGGACAAGATGTTGGTGTGGCCACACTTGCTGTATTCTGTGCCAGTCTGAACACCCAGTTAGAGGAACGATGCCCCTAAAATGGAAAGGGGTTGTCCTGGGTAAACTTGTACCTCTCACTTTGTTCATTTTAGATTGGTCACAGTGTTTGAGCTACCGAAAGAAAATAGACACACACGCCGAGAGCACTTCAGTTTATACAAATCTTTATTACAAATTCTAAAGCTGATATCAAACTACAATATGCAAGCCCTTCCCAATTATACTTATCAACGCCTGGACTGGTCCCAACTGCTGAAGAGGGGCAACGACCGCACATTTATAGTAGGTTGTCAGGGCGCAGGTAGCAGCTTCTCCACCTCTCCCAACCGGGACGTTGGCTGGACTCTAGAAGTTCTTCTTGCTGAGAGATGTTGCCACCTCTCGGAGAGTCTCAAACTTCAGCAGCGGGACCATGGCTTATATTACCCAAAAACTGCTTACCCAAGCATCTATTCCCAGCACAAAAAGAAAGATGAGCGAGCAAGCTAGCATGCCTAGACTTCTATCGAATAACACAACTTTCAGCTTATCGCTTTGAATACAATGGTTTATTTTGCGTCAATGCTAGGCCTCTGAGAGTCTGTGACCAAAACATTGCAACAAGGCTAGGCCTCTGTCAGTCTGTGACCAAAACAGGCAGGAAGATTAAATGTTCTTGGTACACAGATGTCCTTTTGTCAGATAACTGCATCTCGGCCCCATGGTGGAATTTAGCTTATGTCTGCTGATTCTTTAAAAAAAACAAGCAGGTTCTCAGCCTTGCAGAAGTTTAAATCTGAAACAAAAAGCATGGTTTAAATCCTCCAATACAGGTGTGCAGAAAAGATTCACAATATTTGGGTTAGGGTTAGGGTTGAGTTCTAGGGATAGGCTAGATTTGCTTGGAAGTTTTCTCCCTGAAGAATAGGAGGCTCAGGGTGGACCTTGGAGGGAATCATGAGGGGCATTGATAAGGTGAATGGTCAGTCATTTTCCCCCCCCCCTCCCCCACCCACCTCCAGGGTAGAGGTATTTAAATGTGGAGGCCATATATTTTAGATGAGAAGAGAAATTAAAATGGGAGTTGTGGAATCATTTCCTCCACAAGGAATAAGATGGTAGAGGCAGGTACATTTACAATGTTTATAAGATATTTTGACAGGACTGTTTGGAGGGATGTGGGCTAAATGTAGGCAAATGGGTAGACAACTTGGTTGGCATGGGCTGGTAGGCCTGTTTCTGTGCTGTAAAACTGACTTCATCACTAATTAGAGGAGAGTGGAGAGTTTTTCTTCACTAAAAGTGCACTTGTTTTATTTTTGCACATTTTAAAAAGCAGAGAGATTTCATATTCAGATTTATTTCAGAATGAGCTGTAAAATGCAAGGCTACATATGAGACAGGAAAGAGGAATCAACTGAATTTTACTTTTTTTGCATAACCAGTACATGAAACATATTGCGTCTGCTGGAAATACTATTGAGCAAGTGTTGAGTAATTGACCAAGTTGCCATATCCCTTCAAGTAGCCTTTCCATCAGGTCTCACACTTGCTGAATGAGTAATTAATTGTGCGTTAGTTATCAGCATTGTAGATTTTTGTAAGAAATAGTAGCAATGAAAATTGATAAAGTGTGGGCAAAAAAATAAATTATTGTTGTTATTTTCAGGATTTTGTTGCCTTTGAACAGGCTGTGGAAAGTGAGAAGCTAGAAGCTTTTTTAAAGTTGGATAATCGCCAAATTCAGATGGAGAAGAATTTATGCACCAACAAATAACATCTTGCATGTTTCAGTACCAAGAACATTTTCTGAGAGTCTACTTTGCCAATCATTAACAGAAGTAATCTCTTAAATTTTGGCTATTCCTGCAGTTTACTTTTTGGAAGTGAAAATTAAGTATTTTGTGCAGTTGTAAAAACAAGCAATCAAATAAATTGGTTGAGTGATTTCCTTGATGTTATGATTTGGTTATTTGTGTTGGCTGTGGAAATGAACAACTTCTGACCTTTACATCAATGTCTCCTCTGGGTGCTTCAATTTTGTCCCACGTTCGAAAGATGTGCAGGGTTAATAGGTTACATGGGTGTATTTGGGTGATATGCCCCAAGGCCAGGAAAAGCCTGTGAATGTGATGAATATCTAAATTTTTAAAAAATCTATTGAAAGTGCATTTTTCTTGAGTTGTTTATTGCCAATTTATCCAGATGTTGCATTTCCAGGTATGCAGCTTCTCCCTTGTAGTGGAATAGCAGTGATAAACATGAGTTCACTGACAACTCTTGCATGACAAGACAAAATTCCCATCGCTCTTCTTAAGACTTCCACAAATAATCATGTAGTCAGAAACAAAGACACAATACTGCGGAAAATGAAAATTTGAAATTGAAACAAATTCAGAAACGGTCAGGTGGAATTTGTGGAGTCACACAAGCACAATTACATGTTTTTGCCAAAAGACTTGAATAGTATTTGATCCTGAACTTTCAAATGCCACATCCATCCTGAATATTAACAACTTCCATTTCAGAAATCTCATCTATGATTTTTTTTTTAACCTCATCTTGTTAAGTTGATTCAAAATTTCCTCCCTCTTTTATTCAGAATCAGAATTTATTGTCATAAACTTAGTACAATTTTGCAGCAGTAATCACAGTCCAAATTTTGCTATAAATTACATTTATTCCTTTGGAATAGAGGCAATGTTAAGTACTTGCTCTGACCCACCAATCCTTTTGTTCACTTATGGTAGTGACTAGAATAGGACATTTTACAATGTTTTCATTCTTCATTCCAAAGGAGGTAATCTCAACAGCCTTAGGCAAAAGCAGGCGAGGAGAAAGGTAAGTGGCATTATTTTAGCTCAGTCATGCCTATGGGGTTAGTGCTTTGTACTGGATGTCAGATGTGGGAACCATGGGTGAGTCCCACCCTCCCAAATTGCCACATCTGCGTCAGGTGCACCGAGATGCAGTTTCTTAAGGACCGAGTTGGGGAACTGGAGCTGCAACTTGAGGATCTATGGCTGGTAAGGGAGAGTGAGGAGTTGATAGATTTAACTTTCAGGGACATAGTTACCCCAAGACCAGATGTGTCAGGTAAGTGGGTAACTGTCAGGGGAGGGAAGAAAAATACCAGGAAAATGGAGAGCACACCTGTGAATATCCCTCTCAGTAACAGGTATATTTTGTTGGATGCTGTTGAGGGAGATGACCTGACAGAAGCTGGCAGCAGTGACCAGGTCACTGGCACTGAGCCTGGCATGGTGGACCAAAAGGTAAAGAGGAATGCACTGGTCATTGGGGACTCCATTGTCAAAAATACAGACAGGAGATTCTGTGAGCCAGATAGGTATGCCCGCATGGTGTGCTGCCTCCCTGGTGCAAGGGTGCGGGATATCCCAAATCGGGTCCAGGGTATTCTAAAAGGGGAAGGCGAACAGCCTGATGTCTTGGTACATGTGGGTACCAATGACATAGATAAAAAGAAGGAGGAAGTACTGAAAAAGGATTACAGAGAGCTAGGACAGAAACTAAGAAATAGGACAGCCAGGGTGGTGATCTCTGGTTTGCTACCTGTGCCAAGTGCAACTGAGGACAAAAATGGAAGGTTAAGAAAAATGAATGTGTGGCTGAGGGGCTAGTGTAAAGGACAGGGTTTTGGTTTCTTGGATCATTGGGATCTCTTTTGGGGAAGGCATGACCTCTACAAGAAGGATGGGTTACACCTAAACCCAAAAGGGGTCAATATATTGGCAGCTAGGTTTGGTACAGCCATCGGGTGCGGTTTAAACTAATTTGGCAGGGGGGTGGGAACCTGTATGATAGGGCAAAGGACAGAAAAGATAAAACAGGAAAAGTTAGGTTAGGCAGCGAAAGTAAAAAAATCAGAAAGAGCAAGGAGGGTGAAAAAAGCAAATCTGAAGGCTTTATATCTTAAAGCAAGAAGCATTCGGAACAAGGTAGATGAATTAGCTGTGGAAATTGAGATAAACAAATATGATTTGATTGGGATTACAGAAACATGGCTGCAGGGTGGGCAAACCTGGGAACTTAACATCCCGGGGTATACAATATTTAGGAGGGATCGGCAAGAAAGAAAAGGGGGTGGGGTAGTATTGATGGTGAGAGAAGGGACCGACACGATTAACAGAGAGGATATCAACTCGGAAGATGCGGAATCTATATGGGTAGAACTGAGGAATAGCAAGGGGCGGAAAACGTTAGTGGGGGTGGTATATAGGCCTCCAAATAGTAGTGTAGAGGTGAGGGAAGGCATTAAAAGAGAAATTAGAAAAGCGTACAATAAGGGAACAGCTGTCATCATGGGAGACTTTAATTTGCATATAGATTGGACTAGTCAAATTGGTAAAAATACTGAGGAGCTGGAATTCCTTGAATGTTTACGGGACGGTTATCTAGACCAATGTGTCGAGGAACCAACTCGGAGCAGGCCATTTTAGATTGGGTATTATGCAATGATAAGGGGCTAATCAACAATCTTGTTGAACAAGGCCCTTTGGGTAGGAGCGATCACAATATGATCGAATTCTCACTCGACATGGAGAGTGATGAAATTAAAACCGAGACTAAGGTCCTGAATTTAAATAGAGGGAATTATGATGGTATGAGACGGGAGTTGAGTAAGATTGATTGGGTGGTGTTTATGGGGGAGTTGACTGTGGATAGACAATGGAAAGCATTCACAGATCTAATGGAGAAATTGCAAAAATTGTTTATACCGGTTTGGCATAAAAATAAACCAAAAAAGGTGACTCAACCGTGGATAACAAGGGAAATTAGAGACAGCATTAGGTCCAAAGAGAGAGCATATCAATTGGCCAAAAAAAGTACCACAACTGAAGACTGGGAGCAGTTCAAGATGCACCAGAGGACAAAAGGATTAATCAAGAGAGCAAAAATAAATTACGAAAATAAGCTTGCGGCAAATATAAAAACCGACTGCAAAAGCTTTTATAAATATGTCAAGAGGAAAAGATTGGTGAAATCCAGAGTAGGTCCCTTGCAGTCGGAATCAGGGGAATATATAATGGGGAATAAGGAAATGGCAGACCAATTAAATTCTTACTTTAGTTTTGTTTTTACAAGAGAGGATACAAATAACCTCCAAAGGATGTTGGGAAACATAGAGACTAATGCAAGGGAGGAACTGAAAGAAATCAGTATCTCTAAGGACATGGTCTTGGGGAAATTGATGGGATTGAAGGCAGATAAATCCCAAGGGCCTGATAATCTACATTCTATCTTTCTTTGGCTTGGCTTCGCGGACGAAGATTTATGGAGGGGGTAAAAAGTCCACGTCAGCTGCAGGCTCGTTTGTGGCTGACCAGTCCGATGCGGGACAGGCAGACACGATTGCAGCGGTTGCAAGGGAAAATTGGTTGGTTGGGGTTGGGTGTTGGGTTTTTCCTCCTTTGCCTTTTGTCAGTGAGGTGGGCTCTGCGGTCTTCTTCAAAGGAGGCTGCTGCCCGCCAAACTGTGAGGCGCCAAGATGCACGGTTTGAGGCGTTATCAGCCCACTGGCGGTGGTCAATGTGGCAGGCACCAAGAGATTTCTTTAGGCAGTCCTTGTACCTTTTCTTTGGTGCACCTCTGTCACGGTGGCCAGTGGAAAGCTCGCCATATAATACGATCTTGGGAAGGCGATGGTCCTCCATTCTGGAGACGTGACCCATCCAGCGCAGCTGGATCTTCAGCAGCGTGGACTCGATGCTGTCGACCTCTGCCCTCTCGAGTACCTCGACGTTAGGGGTGTGAGCGCTCCAATGGATGTTGAGGATGGAGCGGAGACAACGCTGGTGGAAGCGTTCTAGGAGCCGTAGGTGGTGCCGGTAGAGGACCCATGTTTCGGAGCCGAACAGGAGTGTGGGTATGACAACGGCTCTGTATACGCTTATCTTTGTGAGGTTTTTCAGTTGGTTGTTTTTCCAAACTCTTTTGTGTAGTCTTCCAAAGGCGCTATTTGCCTTGGCGAGTCTGTTGTCTATCTCATTGTCGATCCTTGCATCTGATGAAATGGTGCAGCCGAGATAGGTAAACTGGTTGACCGTTTTGAGTTTTGTGTGCCCGATGGAGATGTGGAGGACCTCAGTTTTCTTCAGGCTGACTTCCAGGCCAAACATTTTGGCAGTTTCCGCAAAGCAGGACGTCAAGCGCTGAAGAGCTGGCTCTGAATGGGCAACATTCTATGGTACTTAAGGAAGTGGCCATTCAGATAGCAGATGCTTTAAGAATTATTTTCCAGAACTCGATAGACTCAGGATCAGTACCCATGAATTGGAGGGTAGCTAATGTTACCCCACCATTTAAAAAGGGGGTTAGAGAAAAAGCGGGGAATTATAGGCCGGTGAGCCTTACATCAGTAGTGGGCAAAATGATGGAATCCATTATTAAGGATGTAATAGCGGAGCATATGACTAGCAGAGAAGGGATCGGATGGAGTCAACATGGATTTACAAAAGGTAAGTCGTGCTTGACAAATCTATTGGAATTCTTTGAGATGGTGACAGGTAAAATAGATGGGGGAGAGCCAGTGGATGTGGTGTACCTGGACTTCTAAAAGGCCTTCGATAAGGTCCTGCATAAACGACTTGCTTCCAAAATCAAGGCTCATGGGATTGGGGGCAAAGTATTGATGTGGATTGAGAACTGGCTGGCAGGTAGAAGACAGAGAGTTGGGATAAATGGCTCGTTTTCTGAGTGGCAGGCGGTGACCAGTGGGGTGCCACAGGGATCTGTACTGGGACCCCAGCTGTTCACAATTTACATTAATGATCTGGATGAGGGGATTGGATGTAATATCTCCAAATTTGCAGATGACACTAAGCTAGGAGGGGTTGTGTGCACGGAAGAGGGGGTCAGGAAGCTCCAGTGTGATTTGGATAAATTGAGGGACTGGGCAGATACATGGCAAATGCACTACAATGTGGATAAATGTGAGGTTATCCACTTTGGTAATACAAACCGGAGGGCAGATTACTATTTGAATGGCAATAGATTAAGAGATGGGGAAGTGCAGAGAGACCTAGGGGTACTTGTACCCCAGTCTCTGAAGGCGAGCATGCAGGTACAGCAGGCGGTTAAAAAGGCAAATGGTATGTTGGCCTTCATATCAAGAGGGTTTGAGTATAGGAACAAGGATATCTTCCTGCAGCTGTACAGGGCCTTGGTGAGACCCCACCTGGAGTATTGTGTGCAATTTTGGTCACCTTATCTAAGGAAGGATGTTCTTGCAATGGAGGGAGTGCAGAGGCGATTCACCAGGCTGATACCTGGAATGGCAGGAATGACTTGTGAGGAAAGATTGCGCAAATTGGGATTGTACTCGCTGGAGTTTAGAAGATTGAGAGGGGATCTCATAGAGACATATAAAATTCTGGCAGGACTGGACAGAATGGATGCAGATGGGATATTTCCAATGATGGGAAAATCCAGAACCCGGGGCCATGGTTTGAGGATAATAGGCAAACCATTTAGGACCGAGATGAGGAATTTCTTTACCCAGAGGGTGGTGAATCTGTGGAATTCATTGCCACAGAGGGCAGTAGAGGCAGGTTCATTAAATATATTTAAGAGGGAATTAGATATATTTCTTCAGTATAAGGGTACTAAAGGTTACGGAGATAAGGTGGGGACGAGGTACTGAACTTTAAGATCAGCCATGATCTCGTTGAATAGCCGAGCAGGCTCAAAGGGTCAAATGACCTACTGCTCCTATCTTCTATGTTTCTATCTCCTTCTAAGAATGCAGATGGAGAAAATGATTTTTGAACAGAGATTCCACAGTCCAATGAGATAATGGTGAATGCAAACTGCTGATCAGAACAGCAGCAGGTTCTCATTGTTTGAGTGAGATTGCCCGCAGTTGTATCAGGCAAGATGTGACCATGGAGCCAAGTCCGAATTATTTAAAAAAAACAAACGTGCTGCTGGAGGAACTCAATGCAGCATCTGTGGGCGCAAAGAGATTGTTTAAGCTTTGGGTTGAGAGTGTGGTGGAGATTGCAAATATGAGCGGTGAAGGGGTGAGGATGGGTAGAAGACCAGATGAAGCCGATTGGGGGAGGGCGGGGGTTGTGTGGGTGAGCAAGGTGGCTGACAGACTAGGTGATGAGATGGAGACAACAAAGAATTGCAGAACTAATCTTTACCCTGAAAAGGGTAGAGTGCACTTCTTAGACACCACTTCATCCCCACCAGCACACATCAGGACAGTGTCTCCCATACCACTGCAGATCTCATCACTTCAGAAGATCTCCAACTTGATAGTAACCCAACCCTGCACTGCCTGTTTCTGTCTCCTACCCAAGCTCCACAAATGGGACTGCCCTGAAAGGCTTTTTTTTTGTGCCTGTCCTTGCACAACTGATCTTGTCTCCTGGTAGCTTGATTCTTTCTTGATCCCCAACCCCTCCCTTGTTCACTCCCTTCCCACTGTCATTTGGGACAGATCACATTCCCTCCACATTTTTAATGTTCCAATTCCCAGTTCCAACTGCTTCACCCTCAACATGGGTCTCCAGTCTTTGTAAACCTTCATTTCCCATTTCTTTCTGGATCATAGATCCAATTTTTCCTTTCTACTTACACTTGGATCTACCTGGCAGAAATGATTTATATCCTGGATAATTTCTCTTTTGGTTCCTTTTGCTTTCTACATACCAAAGGTGTAGCCATGTGCATTTGAGTGGGCCTGAGCTATGCCGACCTTGCCGTTGGCTTCCTGGAACAATTCTTGTTCTGAACCTACTTTAGTAGCACTCCCTAATCCTTTCTCTGTTACACTGATGACTGCATTTGTTTTGCCTCCTGCATACCCTGTGCTTCTTCCCCAGTTTCTTTTCCCCTTTATGTATTTAATTTCATCTGCTTTGTCTTAGTCTCAATTAGAGGGTTCAGACCCGGAATGTTGACTGATATTTCTACCCTGTAATTTGCAAGATGAGCTTGACTGGGCATGACTTGGGTTTGCACTTGACGAGCCATAACCTCCAGAGCTAAGGATCAAGTGGTGTGGGGATGAGATCAGATAATACTTTTCAATGAGCATAGACACAGTGAGGAGAATGGAATGGCCATCTGTGTGGTAAATTTTCCATGATTCTAATCTGGTAAAACAATGATGGTGTACAATGGTGCAACCTCCATATGACGATTAAAACGAGCCAACAGATTGTTGATTGCTGCCTTCATTGACTAGAACTTGCAGACATGCCTGTGCATCTACACTTAATTTTTTTTTGCTTTCATTAGGACTGTATCCTTTTTAAACCTTTGGTATGTCTCCTAAATCTCCCTCAGGATTGAATGAGAAATTGGGTGAGGTCGGCATGTCTGAGCACATATAGTCACACCTGGCATTCGAGAGGTGGTGAATCCTTTCCTCGATAATAACACGATAACATAAAGTGATCATACGCATTGACTTTGTAAACTATGCCTTTGAAACTTGAAAGGTATTTTCAGTATTGCGTGGCAATTAAATGTTCCTTCAATGCTAGTGTTCCAATTTAAAATTTTCCAAAGAGATTTGCCACAATTCCACATGCACCAAAAGTAGACAAAAAGGTAGAGATTGTATTTTTAAAAAAAATTAAGATTAATGCAAGCTGTGAAACATATTCATGATTACCTCAGGGAGGGCTGGTTTGTGCTGGAACTTCTTTACTTAAGGCGGAGCACCTTTACTCTGTCCGCATCAGTGACAGGGGTTTGCCAGCGGCCAACCATTTCAATTCTGTACCCCTCTCCCCTCCTCACACGTGTGTCCATCGCCTCATATACTATCCCATCAACTTCTCCTCAGGTTTCTGCTAACCTGCTCTCTGCTCTCCCTTTGTCTTCTTTCCTTCAGCTTTCCACCCTCTTCCCCCTGCTTGCTGGTGTGCTCTTTTTTTCTCTCTTCCCCCTTCCCCCCCCCGCCCCCCCCATCCACCTATTACTTCCTGACTTTGGGACTGTGCTCCCCCCCCAACCATTTGGTTTGGCATCTGCTGACATTTTTCCATAATTAAGGGTTCAAGCATAAAATATTGGTTGTGTCTTCGCTATATAAAGCACACTGTTTGTCCTTCTAAGTTTCTCCAACATTTGAAAAAGACTACTTTAGACTTCAATATAACAGGCTAGAACACAATGATCGAATTTATCATACAACTGACAGTACACTCTGATCCTTCCAAAGTGGCCTTCTCATACCCAATTCTAAATCTATTCTTGACTAGGTTCCTCGAGCTCCTTCTGGCTGATATACTCAGGCATATCTACCACAGTACACTAGAATGTTTGGGATGTCACAAGAAAGTTATGTTCCATATAGCAACCTCCTGGAATTGGTCTATCTTGCTGTGTTCTAGTATATTAGGAGTTTATTTTTGCCTCTTAGCTGAGAATCTGAAAGCAAAAGTCTTTCTGATTTTTTTTGCAAGCTCAGACTGAATTCTGGAGTTGCATTTTGAAGATCCAAAATTTCTGTTCCAGAACTCTACTTATCTCTTAGCTTATCGAGTTCTCGAGTTTTTCAGCACATAACTGGACCTTTTGGACCAACTCATCCCTGCTGACCAAGTTGTCTACCCAAGGTAGTCTCGTTTGCCTGCTTTTGGCCGATGTCCTTCTAAAGCTTTCCTATTCATGTACTTATCTAAATGGCTTCTAAATGTTACAATCATGCCTGCTTCTACCCTTTCCTCTGGTAGCTTGTTCCACATACCCACCACACTTGGTGAAAAAGGTACCCCTCAGGATGCAAAATTCTTTCCCAATTCACCTTAAATATATGCCCTCTATTTTTACATTTCACCACCACGAGAAAAGACCGCACATAAATGACCGTGATCTTTCAGTGGACCTATTCTCCCCCGGTTACCCTGTGTCTAAAATAGATGTAGAATTCTTGGAATTTGCCTCGGCCATAACTTCCTGAGCTATCTCATATCTTGTATTGATTTCTCTCCTCACATCCTCTATACTCTTCAAACAATTCACTTGATCTGACTGATATGTCACTATAACTGACATATACCTACTTTTTTTTTCTTCACCAGTGCTTCAATAACTGTGGGCATCCTGGATTCCCTAATCCTGGCTATCTTTTCACTTCACTCTAACCACCGGCGGATTAACTACCACCCGAGCCCTAGGCTGAGCTTTAGTAAGGCACGGCAGGGTTGGCATCGTGGGGTGGCATTTGTGGGCCATGCCCACCCACCTGCAGCACCAGCATCACCGAAGCAACTACGCATTTGATGTTTTCAATTCCTGTCTCAAATTTAATGTCTCCATCAATGCAAATGATGTTTGAAGATCAAATTACTTCATCATTATTCAACTACAAAATGATTTGCAACACCAGATTAAAATTTAGAAGCATCATGTGTTTGCATTGTGACATTGTTTTTTTAAAATTTAGTAGTCACAAAGTAACTGATCATACTGGTAAGTAAGGACAACACATTATCACAAGTTCTTCTGTTCACACCCTGTTTGGGATCAAGACATTTACTTTGGCCTCATATCTTTAATCTGATAATGCAGCTCAACGTTAATTTTAGCAGACGTTTTTTTTTTAGAATTGGCAATTACAACTTGAACAATAGGTGTTTTTATTTCAACACAATACTGCATATCTGCATGGAGGTTATCATCCATGGTTAGATTAAATGTTCACTCAACAGTTATGAAAGTATCTAGCAAAAATTGACACTCTCCACCCCATTATTATTTATGAACTTCAAATTAAAAAGTGCAAATAATCAGATGAAAATTACATTAAAAGTACGTTGATTATAGACTTCACTAAAGTCCATGCTAATTTGTATGAATTTAGATTGTCTCAGCATTGAATTCGATCAGTGATTGCTTTGTGACTGTCAAAGATTGCTTTGTTTTTCAGCCTGTAACACATTGGCCTCCTCAGAAATTAAATTAAGGGCAACAGGGAACACCACATCGATAATCCATTGCCCATTTGCATGGTGCTTTCATTTGTATGCACAGAGAGGAGCCGGGACACATCTAAGTCCTCAGCCCATGTGTTAAGAGTGGATTTTATCATATTTATTTCAAAGAAGCACGAGACATGAAGGCCAAATCAGATCAAACAATTTTATTTACATTAGTTTTCCAGTGCTCCCACATTTCCCTCCCCCCCCCCCCACCACCCACCCCCATCGTGCAACTATAGTTGAATTGAAAATACAATTTCCTGAAGTTACTTATTTACCTGTGTTATGGTTACAATTGTTGGAGTTAATGCTACAATGACAATTGGGTACACAGTTACAGAGAGGTGACAGCCATGCACGTTTCCCTGGTGTTGGTTCAGACAGAGCAATTCCAGCTGCGCGAGCGATTATGCCATTGATGGTTGATGGCCATTGATCCTGCATTGAGCTACCACTGCCCTGAGCGGGCTCGGGAGGTGCAGGAGCAACCCTGAAGCGGCCTGATGAGGTGCTGGAGTGGTGCTCTGGCAGCACTGATTCCCTGTCATGTCTCCTACACCAACCCCTCCCCCCTTGCTTTTTGCTTTCAGTGAATAGGTGAAAGCCAATCAACAGGAGGATTGAAAGCTACAAGTTGTTGAAATTTTAAAACACTTTTAATATTGTGGCTTTAGTTCATCCATCTGCCAAACATCCTTCACTTTCTGTGATCCATTTATCACCTAACAGCCCCGACTTGACCCTCAACCTCTCCTCCTAATACCAGCTATCTTCCCTCTCCACTCTCAGTCCTGAAGCAGGGTCTCAGTCTAAAACATTAACAACTTCCTTGCTGAGTTCTTCCAGCTGTTTTTTTGCTCCAGATTTCGGCAGTCACTTGTGTCTTAACCTGAAGCAATAGTTTTGATTTATGCTAACCACACAAAGTGACGCATCTCCAATTTTAGATGCACGACTCTCAACTTCAAAATGGAATTATGGGAGGATTTGTGTAAATGTTTGTTTGCACTGACCAAAGGGTCTTTTTCTGTACAGTACAACTCTGAGAAATGATCAGTATAATCCATTCTAGGAAGGGTGTGGAAGCTATGGAGAGGGTGCAGAGGAGATTTACCAAGATTTGCCTGGATTGGAAAATGTCTTATAAGGCAAGGATAGCAGAGCTGGGTCTTTTCTCTTTGGAGTGAAGAAGAATGAGAGGTGACTTGATAGAGGTCTACAAGATTTTGAGAGGTAGATAGCCAGTGCCTTTTTTCACCAGACCGGGAGTAGCAAACACCAGAGGACATCTGTACAAAGTGAAGGGAGGAAAGTTTCAGGGAGACTTCAGGGGTGAGTTTTGTACACAGAGAGTTGAGGGTGCCCGGAAATCCTTGCCAAGGATGGTGGAGGAGGCTGAAACATTGGAGGTATTTAAGAGACTCTTAGGCACATGGATGAAAGAAAAATGGAGGGTTATGGGATAGGGAGGGTTTAGTTTTTTTTAATTTATAGGTCAGCACACATTAAGGGCTGAAGGGCTTGTACTGTGCTATACACAGTAATGTTCTAATTCACAGAATCAAACAGAAACACTGGGAACTTCACAGCAATGACTTATTAACCAGTGACAAGGTTCCACATGGGAAATTGTTTTAAAAAGTAACTGCCCTGAGATCCAGGCAATTTGGATCCAGAACTGACTTGATGATACTCAAAAGATTTTTTTTTGCAGTTGAAAGCCTGTGACCAGCAATGTACCATGGGGATCAGTGCTGACAGCCTCACTGTTAGTTACTATATATCCTGGATGTGAATGTCAGAGATATGATTAGTAAAGTTGCCAATGATGCAAATATTAGTAGTGTTAATAGTGAAGTAGACATTTGCCACAGAACAATATAGATCAATTGGTCAAATGGGCTGTTGAATGACAGATGAAACTTTAGAGAAAAACGAGGGGACACATTTTGGGACAACCAATATATATTTACTAAGTCCAATATATATTTACTAAGTCCACCCTGGGAAATACTAATGGTTAGACAGACCTTATGACTAAGTTTCCCTGAAGACAATAGCACAAGTAGATAGATGGTTAAGAAGGCATACTTGCCTCCATTAGCTGGGGAAAAGAATGATGCCACAACAATATTAAACAAGTCATTTTTTAAAAAATCCAGAGTAGTTGAATTTTGAAGTGAATTGGTTAGTGGGTTGGTTGTGCAAGCAAGTATGGTTACAACATTTAAGAATAAGACAATGTGGATGCTACAGAGAGGGTGCAATGGATATTTACAAGGATGTTGCTTGGATTGGAGATCATGGATTATGAGAATAGGTTGAGTGAACCTGGTCTTTTCTCCTTGGAGCAACGGAAGATGAGGGGTGACCTGAGATATTGAGATACTGAGATTGGAGGTGTATAAGATGATGAGAGAAATATGCTATGCTGGTAGATCAGGTACAATAGGATCTTTTAAGAGATTATTATGTTGGTACAAGGAAAGTGTAGGTTACTGTGCTGGATTTCTCTGTTCTAATTATTCAGATGAGGGGTTGATTGGCTGTGGTGCACTGTTAGCCAGAATCAGACACACACAAGGTAAGACTGTACAACAGGCTTTAGTCCACAAAGACTTCCACAGAGCAAGGCTGGCTGTGGCTGCAGCAACACTGAGTAAGGCCTCAGGAGGCTGACGCAGGCTTATATCCCAGAGGGTGATTGACACCCGACCAGGTGGGGCTTGATCCATTCAGGTTGACTGATTGACAGCAAGCTAGGTGTTGTCCTGTCCCCTTACACTCCTGCAGGTACAGAGTTTGGCCCCTGCAGTAGGCCGGTGGTGTACCACCAAATTGGCCATGGCATAGGTTGCTCTGGTCTGAGTGCTGAGAAATTGGATTTGTGTAGACAGTGTTACAGAATAAATTATATCTTAAGGGGTAAGGTTAGATTGTGGGGGGGGGTTTAGGTATTTATATTCCACAAGAGACATTAACATTTCATAAAAGACATCTCATTTGAAATGCAACAGCAATAGCTAAGTGTAGACTCCATGTCTACCATTGACTTTACAGAAACCATGAAGAGTGCTTGTGAAGTCTTCATAAATAGGTATTAGTTGGACTGATGTTGTAGAGTTGAAATGGACTATTGTCTTTAAAGGAACAGCATGTTTGAAAAATGTCTAGGCTCAGAAACTGATTAATCTTTTATTGCTAAACTGGTGCCAGCAATCCAAATTTCTTGCTGAAGTCTGCTGTTCTAAGAGGGGTCATGTGATTTTGCTAACAGAAAGGGAAAATCGTGCCATTCTTGTTTTTTTTTGGGGGGGAGGGAGTTGGAGACAGTCAATTTACTTAGTGCTGAAGACTGCAAATTTGCAGACCTCCTGCAAGACCCCATTTGAAGATGGGTTTTGAGTTCTGAGTTCAGCTTATCCTAAACCTTTGTAGTCAATTACAAAAGGATGTGGCTGGTTATTGTGTTTCTCCTGAAATTGGGGGTGGGGGGGTGGGGGGGAGAACTCTTTGTGGTAACCTGGAAGAAGAGGTTATCTTTTGGAAAAACCCACAAGGGGGCAAGTTTCTTCGGCAAGACTCTGAAGTGGCTGAATGTAGATCAGTTTGTTTGTGTCCAACGAACAACGAATATCTTTCTGAAACCAACAAAGACCTTCCTGAGCGGTAACAATTTAAGTTTAAACACCAGAGCCTGGTGAAGATAATAAATGTTAAATTCTGTGCACAGAATGGAAAATTGCCTGATACCAGTGAACTTGGAGAAGTGAAAAGTGAATGATTGGACAGTGAAACAAAGAACTTTCCTGAACATTACATACCTGTGCACTTAAAATTAGAAGATGGAGGTTAAGTTTATAGCAATAAGTTAAATATTGATATTATTATGCATGAAGAAAATTAAAAACATTTTTGTTTACATAACCATTGTCTTGGTGAATTTCTATTGCTGCTAGTTTTTGGAGGCCCCTGGGCTCCTAACAACTGTTACTTGATGGTAGACATGGACCCAGTAGATCTTATCCATGTTATGAGTATTTATGGTTGTTGTACAAAAAGGGCCTTCTGTGCCTCTTGCTGAATGAACAAAGTGGAGCTGAGATCCACATTGTGATTGTGGAATAACCATTTATCCAATTCACAAACACATTTCCAGAGGTACCGCCAGCTTTGAAGATCTTTGAAGCCCATCTGTTGAATCGCTCTTTTCCTAGAATTGAAATATTAAGAAAAGCAGATGGCAAAAAGAGTCACCTGAATCTGTAAAACCCATTTAACAGTTACAGCAGATCACCTCATCCAACAGCAGAAATGAATTATAAATAGAGCCAAATTTTTAAAAATTGGGTATTATTTTCCAAAGTATTCTGCAATTGACTTTGATCTGTATCAATGATCTTGAGTCTACTTAATTGTCATGTCTGCAAGGTACAGAGAAAAGTTTAGTTTTACATGCTCTCCTGGCAGCATGCAAAAAGGTCACCAATTTACAGAAAACGACACAGTAAGCAAACAACAGATAAAAAGAATAATCATAACAATGTTTGAACTAGGTTTCTAGCATCTTCACATAGAGGCAAATTAAATCATATTTGCAGGAAGAGAGGTGTGTGTACCCACCATAACTGTCCCATCTCCTGGTACCCTCCAAGTTGGCACATGCTGTCCTTGGTTGTACAAGCCTCTGCCATCATAGCTGCTCCTCTCATTCTTCCAATAACCATTCCTCACTATCTCATAATACTTCAGTGACAAAAGGGAAATCCAGAACACTGGTGGGTAGGTTCATTGGGCATCATTGGGCTGTATGGATTTCATGGGATGGAATTGTCTTCTACTGTGCTGTATTGTTAAAAAAAATTAAAACAGTTGGGTCCAATTGGACTTTTTTACCTGTTTTCTTTGACTCTCAAGACCACACAGTGGTTAGTCAAAAGATGAAGAGCCAAATGTCAGAAGATACATGGCCAATTGGTTAGGAATGAGGGTACCAACATGTACACAGCACTTTGCTGTCTCCACATAATCATTACATGTGTGAATGGGCCAAATGTGTTTCAATGGACCCACCAACACTCAACTCTTGCACTGATCTCAAGGATGAATAAACCCCTTGCAGGACACATGGGCAGCACCTCTTCCATGAGTGGAGTGGGTCATGAGTGATGACCTAACCAGAGAAGTTATAAACTGGAGTAAAAGCTTCTCCACACACTGCTTCCAAATTATTCCTGGTAAATTGGAGAAATGCATTAGGTTCACATGTGTACTTAGAGTAAATAAATCCAGGTAGCCTGAAAACTTGGTCAATTTCATAACCATATTGAGAGACATTTAAAATGTTAATTGTCAGCACTTTAATTTTAAAACACTGCTGGGGCTGAGGTGGGTGAGTGTCAATTTTCATTCCAAATTTAGGAAAGTACAAACACCAAAAAAAAAATTTGGAGAAACACAGGAACCTGCAGGTGTAGCAAGCTTGGGCAAACAAAGAAAAGCTGGGAAAGACTCAACAGGTCAGGCAACATCCATGAAGAGTAATGATTGGGTTGGGACCTTTATTCAAAACTAGAGTGGCAGGAAGAGGGAGCAAGCACAAAAATAGGTGGGAGGGGTTGAGGTGATGGACAAATGGATAAGGGAGAGGTGGAGAGACAGGTTGGGAGACCATTGGTGTTGGGGGTGGGTTAGGGGAAGAGTGGGAACAGCTCAGGGCAGGTGTTATATGAAATTAAAAAAAATCAGTGTTTATACTTTTGGCCTACTTAGGTGAAATATGATGTGCTGTTCCTTATATTTACATTTGGCCTCTCTCTGGCAATGGGGAAGGCCAAGGACAAACATGTCTACATGGAATGGGAAACAAAATTAAAATGGCTGGCAACCGAGAGTTCCTATTTACGCAGGTGCTCAACATACACACATTCGTCTCATTTCCCCAATGTCTCCCACACTGTCATAGATCTCATCACATTAGGAGATCTCTCCTCTACATCCTCCAACCTCAGTTGACCAACCCTGCTTTTCCTTCTTACCCAACAGGACTGTCCTGCTGGACCCAGACTACTCTTGCCCCACTGAACATATCTCTTCATACCTGCCTCCCCTTATCGAGTGCTCAACAGGAGAAGTTCAGAGAAATTATGGGCTGAATTCAGGCAAGTGAATTCAGGGTAGACAACTTGGTTGGCATGGACCCATCGGGCCAAACGCTCCATTTCTGTGTTGAAAATTCTATGGTTCTAAAATCAAAAATCTCGCTTAACTATGACAGACAATTTGGAAAGTGGAAATCGAAGAGCTGCAATGCTGAATAGGTTCTGCTTTTTCAAGGTTTGAGCAAGGGCATGAATTTTTTTTAAGCAGAGCTTAGGCCAAATATATATCAAAATTCAATCTGCAGTTACTTTTACTTTTACACAGTACTAGGTATCAAAAATCAAACTGTTTGCTCCTGATCATTAAGTTTCTACAACTCAATGATTCTTCTGGCACATTTAGAGGTAATACCACTTCAACCCTTTGTATTGCACCAAGTAAGACATGTTTATTTCAAAGGTACAGAATGAAAGGACTGTGCCAATAGTGTATAATTTGAAGTCAACAGAAAGTCATATCATAAGCATTTTAAACAAGAGACTACATAAGCATTTGTAGGATGCAACCAGAAATTAATTATATAATTTAATTCATGATGCCTGAATAGTGGGGGGGGGGAAAGAGGTGAGAGGTGGGGAGGAAGGGAGGACCACAGGCTAAAAGGTAAGAGGGTCACAGATGGATAGCAGCAGAAGACTCTGCCTTCTACCAACATGATCCAGGGTTCAGATGGCTGCCAAAGTCAGTGCCATGGAGAATATCCTCTCAGCAACATGCAAAGCATCAGTTATTGTTTAACCCCCATAAAATTACAGGATTAATTCCTGTGATTATATATTCAAACATACATACATATTTTCTCTACCAATGTCTCAAAGTAGCTATAGTTGTGCAATGATTTCACATAAATATCTGAGTGTACAAATATACACATTACAAATAATGACAATGTACATTCTTAAAAATTCAAAATGTGGAAAACCAACTCCTAAACACAAACTGAAGGCTGTAAACTTTCAATACACGTAATCAAATATTCTGTGGAATAAAGACATCCTTGAAGCAAGTTACTGCAAATTCAAAACTAAAAGAGAGATTCCTGTATTACAGGCCTCAACCCTCACAATTCTGATGGATTGCATTTCACAGGGTGACTCATAAAGAACTCCATGAACCATCTTGTTCCACACAGAATTTCAACTTGATTTATTCTTAGCATTTTGATTCTGGTGATTAATTGAGTTCTTTTAAAGAGTTGAAAGCATGGGAAGGAACAAAGTTTTCTTGTTCTTGGAATTGATAAGCAGAGTTTATGCACCTTGCAAAGTAAACTGTCAGGTATCCTTCAATATTATTACTCAGGTGAAAAGCTAACCCATATCAAAATAATTTAAAAATGTACCCTGGTAATATTCAATAAATTAATCGATACCTTGAAATAAGGCAAACATGTAGTCAATGGAAATCCAACCATGAAGACAGAAACCTTCCATTACCATGTGCCTTTTACACCATCAGTTTTTACTGTCATTGAATTGAGGGTCCAACCTTTAATGGACTACATGATTCACAAAGATAAAACTTGAGAGTAATGATAGAAGCTCATGATCTAATCTGGCTAGTGGCTAAAATATAATAGATAGTCTAGAGGATTTCTTCAGCTGCCTGCAGAACAGATATTAATTCCAATGCATGCAGGGGTCTCTTCAGGACTTAAAAGCACTTTAACTAGTTAATTGGTCAGGTGCCCATGTACGCCAATCAATGGGGGCCATTTCTGGAACAGGTCTTTCTGACGAAGTAGCCTGTGTTTATTTCTATTGACTTTCACGAACGCATAGTCACTGGGTTTCCCCATGGAAATGATCTTAAGCCCTCACTAGTATTGTTTAACAAATACCTTGATGGATCATAACATGTATCAGTGATGTAAAAAGCTAAACAAGCCTAACTTAAAGACCCACGGTGGGCAGGGGGGGGGGGTGGGGGGGGGGGAGAAACTAATCAGACTGCAATATATATTTCTGAAAATGCTCCTCATATTTCCTTATAACTCAGGAGGCCATTTGACCCACTGGGTCTATGTCAGCTCTCAGAGCACACCAATCAGTTCAACAGCTCACTTATCTCCCTGAAGCCAGCATCTTCTCACATACCCATCATTTCCCTCCTTACACTTAACTGCCCTGGGGATATTAGCCAATTAAAACTACCAGGACATTTTTGGGACATAGGAGGAAACTGAAGCACTTGGTGGGAAGCCATGCAGTAACAGGGCCAAAGTGCAAACCTCCCAGTGATAGCATTCTAGGTGAGAGGATCAGATCCAGATCATTCAAACCTGAGGCAACTAAGCTCCAAGAAAACATAATTGCCAGTTACAGCACAATTTTCACATTGATGGTACAGATTTAGCTGGAAAGTCCTGATATTTCAGTCAAATGACATTTGAATTCAACAGTGCCTCTGTGCAGAGACTTTGGATTGGTTGGCAAGATACAAAATAGAATTCTCCCAGAATTCAATGCTTATTATCATATCAGAATAACCCAATGTTTATTTAACAGACAAAACTGGGTCATTTGACTGAAATGAGGTAATTAACTGCACAATAAACATGGCATTCTTCAGGATTTATCAATATTCAAACGGTCCTTTTGGTGCATAGACATGCATACAGTACCCGAAGCATGTGAGGCTTTGGTAACAGAGGAATTAATATGCCCTCTCTCACTCAATGGCCATGCGATATTGATGAGTTTATTGTCATTATATTGGTACAATGTATAATTGCAACAAAATTCTTATTTGCTACAGCCAAACAGTACACAAGATGCATCAACTTCAATAGTATACATTCAATTACCCCAGTATGGATAGAGATAATAAGTATTAAGGATAGAGAGATAAATGTTCGCAATTACAGTTAGTGCAAGAAACAGAAGTGACATTTCAACAGTGCAGACAGATCATTTTGGTGATCCTGGAGTAGTTTATGTTTAGGGAAATAAGGAGGTTCAAGATTCATTGGATAAAAACTGCTCTTAAACATTGAGGTGCTGGTCGCCAGGTTTCTGTACCTTCTTCCCAAGAAGAGACCAGGGTGATGAGAGTCCTTTATGATCTTGGCAGCCTTTTTGAGGCAGTGCCTCATGTACATGTCTTCAATCGATGTGGGGGGGGGGGGGGGGGGGTCGGTCAGAGCCCATATCAACTTGACTATGTTTGCAACTTTCTGCAACCTTCTTCATTCTTGAACAGTTGAATTACCAAACTGGGCTGTGATGCAACCAATATAAGTAAAGATGTACTTCAGGTAACACATTTGTATAATGTTCACTTTTTTGTGATAATGCACATACATATTAAAATTATAAATGGCAAGTTGATTTCAAAAATATGACATGGATTTTTCATTTAAACCACATTCATCAGAACCACTCAAGAACTTGTGCAGAGAGTGCGGGATAACGAACTGCAAGATGAGCATCCACATGCACACATCTTGGTGATATTTGGTTCTGTACAATTATGGTATCTCTTCAATATTACCTCAACTATTGTCAACATATCTCATTTAAGCATTTTGTGCAATAATTTATGATGTACAATATGCAAGACCTTTGCATACAATTATGGCTCAAAGCTTAAACTTGTCAACCTAATTCTTGAGTGTTTCTTGTTTATGATTTACAAAGGTGATGGAAAAATGGAAAATTAAGTGAAGAAATGTTTGATAGGAAGAATAGAAAAGCAGCATATTTTTACATGGCAAGAAATTAATACATATTGAGATACAAATGAACCTCAAGAGTTCTGGTACAGCCAGCAATGGTACATTGGCATTTATTGCAAGTGGGTTGGAGTAGAATAAAAAGGGGGCCTTGCAGTGTTTGTACACCAGCAACAATGATTTGGTCACCAAAGGAATGATGCATCTGGCTTGCAGATAGCACGGTATGGATTCACTAAATTGGTTAACCCTAATTGAGAGACACTGAATAGGATGGGCGTGTATTAACCAGAGTTCAGAAATATACAAGGTAATTGGCTCAATGTTGAACACCTGTTTTACTTGTGTTAAGAGTATTAAACTGGAGGCTTGGTTGCAAGATAGTGAATGAGATGAGAAAAACATCTCAGAGGGTTGTCAATCTTTTGTATTCTTTACCCTGAGAACTACGGATATTCAGGGGTGAGATTGACAGATTTTTGGTGGTCAAGAGAAATAAGGGATGAGGATTTCAGCTCTGGATGAACTGAGGCAGGAGGACATCCTGTTGGAAATAAGTGGACGTAAATGCATGTGCATTTGGTCTGAATCTTATTTTGTGGTCTTATTCTGTTTTTGACAAGCTGACAACGAAATGCATGAAAATGGAGCTTATGGTTGGAATAGCAAGTGATAACTTTATGCCACGTATGAGCTGAAGTTTGGGAGACCAACGTGAAACATTGTTAAATGCAAGCTTAACAACCTGCAGCACACAGCAAGCCAAGAGAGCATTTGTTATACATCGGCAAAATAACCCTTCAATCACAGTTGATCCAATGTATCATTGTGTTTTTCAGGTGCATATTTACTTGGTCTACGTGGAATAAGCCAATCACACATTTGGTGATGACATTATTGCCTTTGTGGTCAGCATATGCTGATTGATGTTTGGGCAGAACAATTTTTAACCCGTCTGGGTTTTGCTCATTGTACTCCATTTATTCTAAATGTATAGTTTTCTCTTCATATTTGGCTGACATGCAGGATTTCCGCTTTATGGTCCTGTGAAATATGTTTAGTATAGGAGAATGTTTGGCAATGAAAATTTCAAAATAACTGTTCCATACGATGTCAAGTATCCCTTCTTCTGCTTAATGCAAATATTTGTGAACCATAATTTAACTTGAGTACAACCAGAAAAATACATAATTACTTAGCTAAAGGGTCGACTGCCACAAGATGCATCATATTCTTGGTCTGCATTAAATAAGACTTGCTGTTGACAAAAGTTTTGGGCGGTACAATTAATATGGACTCTTCAATGGTAATGCATACAAAAATACAATAACCAAGACTTGGCAAATCAATATCTCGGCAACAACAAAAAAGCTTTTAATACTTTATCACCAATCATGTGATCATTGCCATAATACTGGAGCAGGCAATTACTGGTGTTGCTCCAGCAATAATCTCAACAGGTTTTCTGCAGAGTAGAGACTGAAATGACTGCAGTAATTCCTCAAAACTTCTCAGTATTTAGTGTAAAGTATTTTCAAAAGGAAGACCGAGAGAACACCAGACACCTCCAGCTGAGATTCATTCATACAACTCTCCATTCTTCTGAGACTCGCCACCTGCAAAATGTGCTCAGCAAACATTGGAAATTGTCCTTGTTTTATAGCATGACATTAATATTTAAATAGCAAGTTTGTTTTTGGCGAAGGCAGAACACAGGTACAACACTGCTCAAATGAACCAAACTTTCATAAGGCAAGATGGCAAGCAGCAAACAGGATCCATCCAGTTTAAAGAACTCAACAGTTTTGTGTACAGTTGACCCATGATACTTCCTTCTTACACCATAACAGCAAGGAGTTTTATTGTGGTAAGCTGGGATATAAAGCAATAGTCAGCGACATAACAAGAGGAATCATTGTTCTGACGTGTTCCAATATTGATTAGACAAGTTTATAGCCAGCTCTGCACAAGGCAAATATTTGGGTTACAGGTGGCCTTCAAGGAACTATGGTTCAGAATCCTAGGAAAAAAAAGAACAAAAGTTTAATAACACAGAATCATACAAAACAGACAATAAAGGTGGCCTTTGGCCCATTGTGACTGTCCAGGTTGAAAAACGCTTTTTCCAACCTAATACCCCAATCATCAGATCCACAGCCTCACAGGCCATCTCTTCAAATGCACGTTCAAGTATAGTGAAATGTGATGATAGTTTCTGCTGTTACTGCAGTCCACTTTTCCAATATCCTCTGGGTGAATTTGTTTTTATCCCCCTTTCCCTGCTAATTCCTCCATCAATTACTTTAAATCTGACTCATGCTTTTTCAACTCTGCTAAAGAGGTCCTTCCTATTTATAATTGGAAGGATGGCAAATGCAGCCTTCTGTGTCCAATAAAAACACCCCTACCTATTTTTTAAATTCCTAATGGCTACAAGTTTCCCCTTCTGACAACATTCTTGCATATTTTTTGGCACCCTCTCCCTTGCAATCAATTCTTTCCTGCACAGTAATATATCTCTTCTCTCTTTGGCTTGGCTTCGCGGACGAAGATTTATGGAGGGGGTAAATGTCCACGTCAGCTGCAGGCTCGTTTGTGGCTGACAAGTCCGATGCGGGACAGGCAAACACAGTAATATATAGTAATATATAGAGTATACCTATATACAGTACTCATATAAAGTCTAATCAGCATTATATACAGTTCTACACAGCATTCTTGTATTATCTGCTTTGACCAATGAAGGAAAGCATTCCATTTGTCACATTAAGTGCTTTATTCACTTGTCTTCTTATCATTCCAGATCTCTGGATATACTCCCGCAGGTCTCTGTACCCTTACCTTGTTGGATCTCTCCAAACACATCATCTCACAAGTCTTATTAAATTCCATGTACTACTCTCCCACCCAAATCATCAGACATGTAAATCTCCATGCAATCTTTGGCAAAAGACTGCAGAAAAAATATATTTTTTTGTTTACTTTGGTAAGTGCAGTGAGACCTACATTATCTGATCCAATGCAATTCAATATTCCAATAAACTACCAGAGTTTCCAAGGACACAAGTCTCCCCTTTGTACCTTTTTATTTTATGCTTTTTGCTTGGTGAACATGATTACAAAATGGGGCTATTTCAATCATTATTGTACTACGAACTACAATTTATGGCTCACAGCAGAGTGGGAAATTCAACAGAGAAGGACTTCCAGTTTTCATTCCAGGTGCACTTCTGAGTCTAGAATAAAACTCCTGGTATCTGGCACCTATGGGGGTTGATAGATGCCATTGCTTGAGATTTTAAAACTTTTGTATTTTTTACCTATTTATTTTCCGCAATTTATTTTTGCCAGTTGCTTGAATTCTAAATGCATACATTACTGGTTAAAAAAAAGACGTGTTTGAACAGGCAACAATTACTGAACTCCCATGCACTATTTCTATGTAGGTGTGGCACCACTGTGGACTAACCTTACCTGACGTTACAGAAACGAATACAAACTTGATTTTAATGAATTTTTAAATATATTTTCAATGATGGTGACAGCCTTCACTAAACTCGCAACAATAAGCATAAGTAATCCAAATATTTTTCTTCAAATAAAAGGCTGACATGCAACTTAAACAGAATGACTCTTGAAATAATTTTATTAATTATATTAGTATGAGTCTGTGACCCAGACCGCAATGTCACATTGAAATGCAGATTTCACTTTGGAATGAAAGTGAGTGAGGGCCAGTGGGGCAACAGCGCAGAGGGGTACTCCTACCTCTGCAACTCCACAAAGATGGAGGTCAATGAGCAGGAGGGTGTAGGCATGCAAGGTGTTTCCAGAATGGATCTATCCAAAAGGTAAGTGCACCTCAGTGGAGGATGGCAAATGCAGACAGTGGAATGGGTTAGTGCATTGACTAGATAAATGGAGTCAAGATCATCATTCCTTCAAATAGTGAAGCAGGTCGAGGAAACACATAACCTACAAATTTATTAAAACCACAGAATGCTACAGCATAGAAAACAGGCCATCTGGCCCTTCAAGTCTGTGCCAACCATCATTCCACTAGTCCCATTAAACTGCTCCAATTCCATAACCCTCCAGACCTCTCCCATCCATGTATTTATCCAATTTATTATTAAAACACAATGTTCCCCCTAAACCTTTAAGCTTAAAACTATGGCCTTGCATTTATCTCCCCCAATCTAAGAGGAAAAGGCCTACTCACATCCACTCTCTATACCTCTCAATCTCCATCAAATCTCCCCTCATTCTTCTTCGGTCCAAGTGCTTACCTGTGTAATCTTTCCCTGTCACTCAACTCCTGAAGACCCAGCAACATCCTAGTAAATCTTCTCTGTACTCTTTCAATCTTATTGAAATCCTTCCTGTAGTTAGGCAACCAGAACTGCACACAATATTCCAAATTTGGCCTCACCAATATCTTAAACAACTTCAACATAACATCCCAACTCCTTTACTCAATACTTTGATTTATAAAAGCTAAGATGCCAAAAGCTTTCTTTACAACCCTGTCCACCTGCAACACAACCTTCAGGGAACATTGTATCTATATTCCCAGATCTCTTTGCTCCTCTGCATTCCTCAGTACCCTATCATTTACTGTGTGTGTCCTACCTTGGTTTTCCCTTCCAAAACACAACACCTTACACTTGTCTGCATTAAACTCCATCTGCCATTTTTTGGTCCATTCTCCTAGCTGGTCCAGATCCCTCTGCAAGCTTTGAAAATATTTCTCACGGTCCACAACACCACCTCTCTTTGTGTCATCAACAAACTTGCTGATCCAATGTGCGGTTAGGGTTAGGGTTAGGTTGTCAATATGTGGGCAGTAGGATAATCATCCATCTTGTGCTCACCGGTTTTCTCTACCGAAGGTTCTGTGTCACTGCCACTTTAGGTTAGCTCAAGTTTTCATTACTCTGTGTCTGTTTCTAACCCCTGTAGGGTTTGGTTTATTTTCTTTTTCTTATTTATTAGTGTGTTTCTGTGCGGTCTAGTGTCCAGGTAGGTCTGCCGTAGAGTTGAAGGTGGCGTGGGAGTCTAGTTGGTCAGGAAGTTCAGCTAGGGTTATTGAGGAATTAGGTAATAGTGTGATGGGCTAGGGGTGTCCCTGTGGGTTCCCTGGGTTGCGATTGGGGTTTCTAGGGAGTTCAAGTAGAGATTATTGGAGTGTTTCCAAGGGAGGGGTTGGCCTTGGGGGTAAGGCTGGGCTGGGGTTGGGGTGTTCCTGTGATCTTCCTTGTGTACCCTTAGTTCCAGTTAAGGTGTCTAGGGAGTTAAGATAGGGTTTAGTTGAGAGTGTTTGAGATTGGAGTTGGCTTAGGGAGTGTTACTTAGGGTTGTTTGGGGAATTAGGGTTAGGTTTAGTGTAGGGTTTAGGTGTCCTTGGGATCCATCTTGTGTTCCCTGAGTTCCAGTTAAGGTGTCTGGGGAGTTCATACTGGGTTAGGGTTAGGGTACATCTAGTCTGTCCATGCCTTTCAAATTTGAAATGTTTCAATGAAATTCCCCTCTCCCCAAATTCTTCTAAATTCCTACCAATACAGGCCAAGAGCTATCAAATGTTCCACATCCTTGTGAAATCATCCTTGTGAACTTTCTCCAATGTTAGCACATCCTCTCTTAAATGAGTTGCCCAAAACTGCTCCGTGAGGTCTCACCAGTGCCCTATAAAGCCTCCACAACATAACCATGCTTTTATATTCCACTTCTCTTGAAATTAATGCCAGTATTGCATTTTCCCCTTCTGCTCTTCCACATCCCCATGTATCATCTGCAAACTTGGCTACAAAAAAAAAGTGGAGGTTAAACGTTTCTTCGAACTCCTTCACAGTTTAAAGAAATGATCTAATTCCATAATCTAAATCATTGATATATAATATAAAAGAAGTAGCAGCAATGGCAAGCCCTCTGGAACACCACCAGCAGCTGGCATCTGACCAGATTAAGATCACTCAATTCTGACTCTGCTTTCTGCCAACCACACTTGTAGGTTTCCTATTATACCACGGGATCTTATTTTCGTCAGTAGCCTCACGTTCGACACCTTGGGGATGACAGACTGGTAGGTTTTCCCAGAACACACTTTTATTTCACTTGTTTATAAATGAGAAGTAGACATAAGAGTTCCAGTGATCGCAAAAGGGACTACAGGAACCATTGGACAGCAGAGTTCACAAAGTCCTCAGTGCCAGTGTTGAGGAAATCAGACTTAATATTTCAGTTCAATGAACTTCCATCAATACTTTGAGGTACTTCCTACATTTTGTGCTTTCATGCCAATATAAAGCATTGCTATTTGAATGGAAATCTGTGTTTCCATGAATGTTGTTGGCCTAGAAAATAAGTTAATTGAAAATTAACTTCAGAGGCCATTGAAGTCCAGAAAATGCTGAAATGCAAGGGTGCTTGATGCTCCATCAACAACTCCAAAAGACTGGAAGTTATGTAAAACTGAGAGGGTTTTATTGGCCACAGAATGGAGGCACATCCATGCAAGTCGACTGCCCTGAACTGGGGAGGGGGCTGTGAAACAGTCACCTCTATTCAGGAGTCTGGGGGAGGAGCCACAGGTACAGTTGACCAAAGGGCCTGCCCAGACGGTTATATACAAACAGTGGTTTACCACAGTGCACAAGCCATGTGCACCCAGTTTGTGAACCTTAAGTTTATTAAATCATTGGCAGCCTTTGCTATAGGAGAGAAAGAAAGAAGAGAATGAGAGAAAGAAAGAGAAATAAAGGGAGAAAAAGGAGAAAGAGAATGAGACAGAGTGCAAGAGAAAGGAGTGTGGTGCAATCAATGACACCTCGCAGACAAGAAGCAAGAATCGAAGGTTTTATTGATCAGAAGACCCAGACATGCCTCTACATGCTGCTGGCTCACGTCCAAGGCAGGTATGAGGGCAGAGACTAGGGCTCTCAGCCTTTATTAGGGGATCTTATGGAGAGGAGCTACAGGTACAGAAGGCAGGACAGCCTGCCCAGCCCAGTGAGGACATGTCTGGACACACCCACAGTACTGTGTTCCACCACAAGGAAAGAACAAGAGAGAAAGAGAGAGGGAGAGAGTCATTGTTATGTAGTCTCTCCATTTCACAATGTCTCAAAGCATGTTACAAATGACAAAATGTAGTCTCTGTTGTCATTTGGGAAACACAGGAACCAATTTGCACTCAAACTCTCACAAACCACAATGCAGTACATTAAAAATTCAAAAATAGAAGTCCTTAAAACAGGAAGAACGAGTTCTCAATTAATAGTCTTGGCTTCAGAATCTGACTAATACTCTTGGCTAAGCTAAAATCTACAAAATTATGTGTACAACACCTCTGTAAAGCATGCTTCTTCTCAGAGATAATATATTAAGTTACATAGTTTTTGATTCAGTAAGGAATGAAAGAATATATGAGACAATAAAATCACTTAAGAACCCTCAACACAACATTTGGAATTAAAATTTTAAAAACCATTTTAAACACAATATTCTTTCAGGACAAACAATGAGTCATGCAGCAAGCTACAGTTCACAACTGCATGTACTATTTTAGTTGAAACACAAGCCAAATTCCGCATACTTTGTGGAAATAAAATATCGAATTGAACAGGGAACAGCAACTCAACTGCCCAGTGTGGCACAATTTATCACAAATCATTTTTGTTTTAATATACAATTCTTATTTATGGCTAGAGATTTATTGGCATGGGTATGGTCATTAACACCATGCAACATCCATGCAACATGCAGCGCCGTTCAATGATTTGCCTTACCGATTTTACATTATGGAACACAAGTAGTGTCAGAACTCCCTGTCCATGGCTGCAGTTCAAGATTGTATTGGAGCTTTGTTATGACCTAGATTAGAGTCAGTTTGGGGAGTGAATGGGGCTCTCAGGAGGTGATCAAGGACTGACATAAATACCCATTATTATGGAAAGTTTGAGAATTCTTGGAGGAAAACTTGGAAAGCCCTGAGGAGTCATTGCAAATGGACTGACTTCATTGCACATGCATCTGATATGGAAACTGCAACATTCAGTCATGAGCAATTTGAGACTGGAATTCCAGATCCAATTTACAGTGTGACTCCACCTCACCTACGTTAACATGTTCTATTCTGGAAATAACTGATTTTCAGGTGCAAGGTACTGAAAAACAATCTAATTTGATATATTCTTCTTTGGCTTGGCTTCGCGGACGAAGATTTATGGAGGGGGTAAAAAGTCCACGTCAGCTGCAGGCTCGTTTGTGGCTGACAAGTCCGATGCGGGACAGGCAGACACGATTGCAGCGGAAAATTGGTTGGTTGGGGTTGGGTGTTGGGTTTTTCCTCCTTTGCCTTTTGTCAGTGAGGTGGGCTCTGCGGTCTTCTTCAAAGGAGGTTGCTGCCCGCCAAACTGTGAGGCGCCAAGATGCACGGTTTGAGGCGTTATCAGCCCACTGGCGGTGGTCAATGTGGCAGGCACCAAGAGATTTCTTTAGGCAGTCCTTGTACCTTTTCTTTGGTGCACCTCTGTCACGGTGGCCAGTGGAGAGCTCGCCATATAACACGATCTTGGGAAGGCGATGGTCCTCCATTCTGGAGACGTGACCCATCCAGCGCAGCTGGATCTTCAGCAGCGTGGACTCGATGCTGAATTTGATATATATGGGGGATATTTATGTACCTTTGAAAACAATTTTCCCACCAGACCCATGGCTTAATTTTTTTCTGCTGCCACTCTGAGGTGGAATGGCCTTAGTGCAGCAAGTCAATCTCTGGTGATGAGTCTGATTGAAGTTTACTGCTTTATAAATCCATCAAACTGCTTTTAAATAGTTATGATTATAGATGCAAACAGCGTGAAAGGAATAATATACCAATAAAAATAGATATGACAGTTTAATGTTTTCAGTTAAAATAAAAGGCTAAACATACTTTTCTAAGCCAGGTCAGTGGCCCCATTTACATTAAGTGACAAGTTCTGCTACATTACATCAGCCATATTTGCTATAAAGCCTACAAACCAAGTAAGGGTTCCTCATTTCAACTGAACCCAGTGGGGTGGGGAGAAGGCCGGCTGCCATCAACTTCAGTGCATCCTTGACTTCCATAGTACAATGTACAGGCACTCAAGTCATGATTGCACTGTTAGCCAGTGGTTCTGTGTGGGATCTTCAGCTATACTTTAGTATAACAGGAAGACTTTTATGGTCTTACATCAAATTGTTTGGAAAATCTAGTGATTCAGCATTTGGCTGACTTATTAGTCTGGAAATGAGAGCTAGGGGCCAGGATATGGACAGAGTTGGTGGTCTGGAGGGTGACCTCGGCTTGGGTCAGGATGTGAGGACACAGCTGAGGATGAGGTTAGGAACGTGGATGAATTTCCAACCAGAGCTGGCCTCCTGAGTTTTTCCACTCAGTTTAAACGTCAAGTTCACAGAAAAAAAAACATGCAAAAGAAGTGAAATAAATATATTTTTTCACACTGTGACCCATATCAATCAAAATAAATACAAACATTTCCCTCTTAAATATACACAGTGGCATTTTCTCCCCTTTTTTCCCCCTTACCTTCCCTCCCCCCTTCCCACCCCCCTCCA